>NC_081409.1:564862322-564882322 GCF_030272615.1 Cryptomeria japonica | reverse complement strand
CTACCCTAACCACCTTTATAACTACTATATAACTTCCTCAACTACTTGAAATAACTTCCTCAATTTGGGGAAAAATAACTATTTAGAATGACTACCCAAAATGAGAACTTAGGATAACTACCTCATATGAAAAGAGCCAAGATTATCCTTTATTACAATAAAGAAATAGAGATGAGAGAAAGGAAACTCGATCATGAGAGTTATTTACAAAGAAAGACAAAAACATGATGCGAGTAACACAACAAAAATGAAGACTATACAAAATGCATCCCTGCACTTATTCTAAGCTAACTCCTTGTGTTGCCGATGAGGTTGTTGCTTCTGTAGGCACATTATGTTGTCCAGGTCCTTTGTCTCTGAAGATTCTAAAAAGTCGGATGGCTGAAGTGACAGATTTTCCTTTGGGAATTAGGATGTTGGCTATCCTCATTTTCCATGTCTTCAAGTTTCTATGAGTGCCACTTAGTTCTGTCACCATGCTGAGTATCTAAGACATAGAGATTCTCAAGGAAGAGTAAATATCAATCAATTTTTCCATGGTATTTTCATTGAAGTTTGTCCTATTAAAAAGCTGCTAATCTACCATGTTCTGGAAGCTATTCTGTAACACCTGCAAATCTTCCATCAATGTCACATCTGGGAGAAGAGCAGTGAGTTGTCCTTGGAGTTTGGTACACACTTGATCACATGAAAGCATGAGCTTTTCTAACTCTGATGAAACTTGATCTATGATCACTAGTTTCCAGTTAATGCTTTCTATCCATATTTCTAGATAATCTTTTTCATTACTAGGCAGGATTTTCTCAGTTGCAAGGCTGTCCATTCCAATTTCTATCATTTGTTTGAAATCATTCACAATTTCCTTCCAAGCTGCTTCCTCTTTCTTGACATTCTTCAAGTCTTTCTCAATAGTATTTTTCTTTATTAAGGCCTCATTATGGATAGATTTTGCTTGGACTAGGAAATCACATGCAAGAGTTTTGACCTTTTCTACCCAACCTTCAATTACCTTTCCATAGGCTTGGTATTTTTGAAGATTATCCATAACATTCCTTTCAATTACTCCTTCTGGTGTCAATATAATTGGCTGGCGATCTACACTTAGTGGCATAGTGGAGGTATCAACTACGGATCTCAAGTAAGAAGACAAAGTGTGCACTTGTTGTTTCAATTGATCCTTGGATTGCTTATCCTTTTCACTTCTCTCCACCATTCTGGCTGCCATCACATTAAAGTTCTGAATATCAGACTCATGAGAAGAAGGTCCCATATCAATCTTTGTCACAACAAAGTCCGCAGAGGTGGCCTCATTTGTATCTTTCTCAGATATGGGTTGAGCAATCTCTAAGCAACATATTCCTTGAATTTGGATCAGTCTTTATTCTTGAGGATACTTTGAGTTTCTTCGGTTTTTCAGCTCTTCCAAAGAGATCAGATATGCTACTAAATTCAGGTACCACCAGCTTTTCTACCTTCCTCTTCTTCAATAGACTTTGTTCTAACCATGGGAAAGAAGAATTTTCTGTAGACTCTTGGATCATTTCTTGTCTTGCTACCAGTGTTGTTGTCACCTCTCTGATTTCTTCAAATTGATCACTTGGATTGCTTGGAAATGATGAATCCATGACTAAAGTATTTTGTCGTACTTCTTGTCGTGGGGATTCAATAGGAACTGAGGGAGATATGGAATGCATTCCATCATCAAATCTCGTGTCATCCAAGAATTCCACTGGAACTTGATCCTTTTCTTGATTCGCAATAGAATCTTCTTCTATGCCTTTTGCTCTAGATTTCTTTCTCTTTTGTCGAGGTTCATCACCACATGTGTTCTGAAGATTGTTCCTCCTTGGAGGGTCTTCATCTCCATCACTTCCTTGAGTAGTCTGGAAAGAAGGAGTATCCCTAGCTGGAGTATGGAAAGAATGCAGTGACGTAGAGCTCTCAAGCTGATTTCCTTTTCTTCTTGGAGTTTCCTTTGTTGGTCTGGTAGCAGTCATTTGGTAATCTTCTTCTTAATCCAGGCTTCAGAATTCTTGATTACAAAACTTGTTCTTTCTCTGACATCTCTCATTTCCAGATCTGCCCAATTCAAACTGGGAAGTGGCTGGGACTAAACTTGCTCAAAATAGATAGGATCAATCAAATCAGATCCATCATCTTCAATGCCTTCTATGGTCTAATCCATCTTGAAATCTTTCATTTGCTTCATAGTTAACCTTGTCCAATCTCTTTTTCTAACCTCGAACTCATCTTCGCAATCCTCCCAAAAGTCTTCGAGATTAGGAAAATGAAAATAGCCAGGACCTAACTTTACGTTGTTCTTGACATAATCCTTGCTATCAAAAGGGAACCTCATCTGGTATGGATACAAGTTGATCTTAGATAAAGCTTTTTCTGCCACATCTGCTCTTGAACTTGACTCACATCTATAGTGCCCGAGACAAATAGGAAAGGCTACCCCTTTATTCTTTCTATCTCTACATTTCTTTTGAACTGAAACCAATTGCCGACAAAGCTCAACTAAAATGAGCTTCTCATCAACATATCTGGGTAACTTGTGTGGATAACCTTCAAATCCTCCTACTCGAAGATAGGTAAATCTCGGAAACTGGATGAAGAAACTTCCATATTTCTTTATCAATTTAGCGGCTTCCTTTGATATTCTGGTGGCAATGTCTCCTTGTAATAACCTTACTGCCCACATTGTGAAAGCATCATTCACCCGCCTGAAATACACAAAGCTTTCCTCAAGTTGCAATTGCTTGTAATAATGGTAAACTTGAGTTTCTTGATTCAGGACACCATTAGTACTTAACCCTGGCCATGACCTCAAATTAGCAATAGCATATATCAAGTAAGAGGTCATATGGAAGCGTTGACTTGTTTTGAAGTGCACTAACTGGTCATGTATGCAGTTGCTGATGAAATGGCCCCAGTCAATGAATTGCTTACCGGCAGAGATGACTGTTATGAAGAGGTACATCCACATTTCGAACTCAGTGGAATCAGGACTTCCTGTCACTCTATGGAGTAAGATAATCAGGTAACAAATCTCTTTGATGAAAAGAGAACGATGGAGTGTTTTTGGAAGCTAAGACTGTCCTCCTCGTGGTGCAACCATCCATTCTTTAGCCAGATTGTTGAGGCACTTGCTTCTATTATCGCTGAAGTATTTGTAAGCTTTTTGCTTATCGATGTGAGTGAACTTTTCCTTATATGGCAAACGAAGAATAATAGCTATTGAAATTCCATCAAGTTTGGCCATTAAGGATCCATCTGCAGCTCTTATCTCTCTTGCATCTAGATTATATCTTTTTGAGCATTCTATCATCAAATCTGTACATTGAATTGCTATGGGAAAACATGCTGCTTCAATCAAGCCGCTTCCTGCCACTCTACAGGACAACTTTGATCTGTTGCCTTCCATGAAGAACTTTTTGATTTCCTGCAAATTAATATGCCCAATCTTGGTATCATTAACCTCCGGAAACATGGTGTTGATCATCGGGGCATACTCATACTCCTGAGCCTTGTACTTCATGATGGTATTTTTGCAGATTCTTTCATATGAAGAAGTTTACAACCTTTAGCTTTTATACTTCAGTGTATCAGCATGTTCACGAGAAAATAAGAATATTTGAGGTGAGAATTGGTTTCTCAGGGCAGAATACCTTTATGCTTCTATATTCGGCATACAACACTACAAAATTCAAACTACAATGCTTCGTACAAAAGGGTTTTATGCCTTCATATGTTCATTTCTTGGAGTCTTTCTGTCAAAAGAAAAATCTCATGTATGTAGAATATTCTACATCAATTTCATTTTGATTGCAAACTTCTACTAAACCGCTTGCCTACTTTCCACAATCATGGCATTCTATACACAGTCTGTACCTTGTGTCTATACTGCCATACTTGTATTTCCTTGATTTTGAAACCAACTAAATAAATATGCTACACATATTGCAACTTGAAGGCTTCAGTGATGTGTTCAATAAATTATCCCAACCCCATATATTGTCTGGTTTGTATACAGGCAGGCTGACAAGATTATAATCAAAACTCTAATCTTTATGCTTTCATAAATGTCTATAGCCACTTCCAACACTTGAATTTTGCACCAGTAGAGAGAATATTGGTCTTTCATGCTCAGAACCTAGCTCAATAATGATCATATTTCTTTGAAATATTTGAGCAAATCCCTCAACGCACTGTTATAAAGCCTTCATATCTACATGCAGGAGTGAGGACGCTAAGGAAGGTGGCATATTGCTATTCACAGTTGTCCATGAGATAGTATCCTTTCTGAGAAACTCTGGAACATCTGATGACTCCATACATTGCTGCGTACTTCTTGTGCATCATCGATACATTCTGCAAGACTTTCATTTCTCCATATCCACGAGGAGGAATAGCAGGCTTTAACTCTGGATTTTACGTCTTCCACCGAGTCAGAGGATTCATGTAATGCTCACGCAGTTATTTCAGCTGCAAATAATATGAAAATAGACACGCAAAGCATATATTCTCCTTTCTTGCATATCATTCACTGACTTTTTTTTATTATTGTTATCGATAATCTGCAGAATACACATCTAAACATAATACTTCATCTTTGATATTTGCAAGTGGAGTTGGGTAGCACATTATGCATCTTTATCGGCATGCAAAGCAAATGGTGAAGGTAGTTACAAACTGAACTCCGCCTTCCTTCATGGCCACGTGGTAAGTTCCTTCCGCCAACTGGGGTTTTAGGCGAGCTTTATGGAGGTGCCATTTTTCAATTAGAGAGGTATCGGCATGTTGATCATCTTTGCCAAGTTGCCGATAACAACCAATTCATACTTTGCTTTAAACATGACTTAAATCTGAAAGTTGGTTGCTGATATTTGCTTTCGGCTTATTTATCTTTTTGGTCAACTTACCGATATCATCTCATGCATTAGTAAGTTTGATGCAATTACCGATTTGAGTGGAGAGAGAACTTCGAGTTTGAATGCGAGTTGAATACTCAGCATACGTATCGGCCAATGTTTAGCACTTTGTAAATTTGATAAGACATAAAGTGATAAAAGAGCTATCGGCTACTTCAACTTGAACAATTTGCGGATGCTTGGGCATTATCGGCAACTTGTGTCTTTCTTCCAAATGACCGATGAAAGAATGTATCGCGGCTCACTTGCAATTTTACCAAAAATAAGTTAAAATAACGAACTCTTTGATGAGCAAGAGTATGTGATCGGCCACTTAATAATTTGTTCCAACTTGACGATTTTAACATCATAATGCCATTTTGAGTGCTTAACACTTCATTACCGACCTTACAAATATTTGTTCTATAGCAGAAAGCGGGCAAATAGAATGTTGGTGAAGGTTGCTGCATTATGGTTTTACGCCTTTGACTTTGTATTTGCATCTAATTCAAAGTTTTCGAAGTCTTTTCACCAAGTTTGTTTAGTGCATGTTCTATTTCAAGGCTTCGAATAACATCAAGTCATATGCCTTGTCTACGCTTCCTTATTGTGCACACAACATCTAACAAGATTTTCCTTTTTGTCATTTTAGTACAATACACATGGTCGTCGATTTGCATCAGCTAAATGAATTGAGCTCTCAACTCGTCCCTGCTTCATGGATGTTTGCATGTCATGAGAGAGGCAGGAGGATTTGGCTTTATACTTGCAGATTGTATTCGCTTGAAAGTCTTTGAACTCCAACATTTATGTCACACAGTTCATGCGAGACTAATACATCTGTATTTGGAATTGTTTAAGAGATTTGTAATTTCAATTCATACATTTTGTGAGAAGCCTGCAATCATTTTATTCCATTCTGCACACACATCTACAAATGATCTATTACACTTGTACACTTGGCTGCTATAGGCCGAACTCTCATGTGAATGATACGGCTTTGGGTTTGTTTAATATGAGTGATCAGAGTAAGTGTTGATATTGATGGTAATGAATATCAATGTTTGTGACGACATGAGAATGCCATAAGTCTTCTTTGTCAATACTTTCAAAACATTAGTCGTCTCTTATACGAAAAATGAATATCATTTATTACTTTTGTTCGCCAACATTTCCTCTACAAACCTAAATTTGGATCACTCTGAGGACTTCGACTAAAATGGAAAATAGCCCTCTTTCAACCATTGTACCCTCCAAAATAAATTGAAACAACCATGACCATTTGAAGATGCATGAAGACAATGAAACCACATGAAATGCATGCGAGTATCTTCCATCAACTTGTGAAAATTTTCAATGGTTAACAATATTTTAACTTTTGTCGCCCAAAGTTTGAACTTTCACTATTTCACAAATGGGACAAACAAACCTGTTCTTCAAATTGGAAATTACAATACTTTTACATGGTATCAAAGCCAGGTTGACCGAACTTGAGGCTATTTAATTTCGTGAAACAAATTTAAGAACAAGTTTATATACTACATCACATTTCTTCAAATGGCCAATGCTATTAGATTCGAAGACAGACTCGGAGGTGGCGATGATTTTTCAGCCTGGAAATTCAGAATTCAAATGATCTTAAAGGAGAACAAAGTGGATTCGTTTGTTCAAACCAAAAATGTTCAACCCGAAAATGAACCTGACAAATCAGCATGGATTGAGGGAAATGAAAAGGCAATAAAAATAATAGTTGATGGGGTAAGAAACAACATAATGCCCATCATAAGAAAACATCAAACAGCCTATAAAATGTTCAAAGCTCTTGAAAGCACATTTGAGATATCGAATGCAAGTCAAACTCTAGCATTAAAACGAGAAATAAATCACATCACCATGAACAAAGGGGAGACAATCAACGCCTACTTTATGCGGATATCAGTTCTAAAAGATGAACTTGCAACTCTAGACTATGAGATCCAAAGCAAAGAATTAACACTCATTGCTTTAGACGGGTTGCCTAGTGGATGGAGCACATTCGTCCAAGGCATCAGTGCAAGGTCCAAAAATCCCAAGTTTGAAAGATTAAGGGATGACTGTCTCCAAGAAGAATCAAGATTGAACAAGATGGGAATGAAACACAAGAATATAGATGAAGACCTACAAGTTCTAAACACCAACACCGCCAAGCATAACAAGAAAAGGCAGTTTAGAAAGAGAAAAGGTCGTCAAAGCAAGAATACTTCAAAGAAGGACTTATCTCACATTCAATGTTACAGATGTGATCAGTTCGGACACTTCGTTGCAAAATGCCCAGAAAGAACAAAGAAACATGCTACATTTGTTAAAGCGGGAAAGACTAAAGGGGAAGATGACTCCGGGAAATACGTATTCTATTCAGCACTCACAAGTCAAACTTCTAACAAAATCAACTCATGGGTGATTGACAGTGGTTCATCCAGGCACATCACTAGGTTTAGAGAAGTACTTGATTCCATGACAAAGGATAGTGATGAGGACGTAACCATTGGAGATGACTCCACACATCCAGTCAGAGGAGTAGGAACCTGCACCATCAAATTGAAGACAGGCATAACTTTGCGGCTTGAAGGAGTACTATATGTCCCTGGCATCAAAAGAAATCTAGTCTCTATATCGGCACTAGAAGATAACGGATACAGAGTGACATTCATGGACAACAAAGTATTGGCTTGGCCAAAGAACTCCTCCATCAAGAAGGCAAAGACCAGTGGACAGAGACGGGGCTATCTGTATGAACTGTGCACAGAACCTTATCTAGCCCTAATCCATGAAGCCACTAATGCAAATGAAGTTTGGCATAGAAGATTAGGTCATCTGAATTTTAGAGCTTTATCTTCGATGGGAAACCTTGTCACAAGTCTACCCAAGTTAAAGCAAGATCATTCAGGGGCATGCAAAGGATGTGCCCTAGGTAAGAATACTAAAAGTGCATTTCAAAATAGTACTAGGAAAACTAGCAAAATTCTAGAATTAGTTCATTCTGATGTATGCGGACCTATGTCCGTAGCCTCTCTAGGGGGATTCTTGTATTATGTAATATTTGTTATGACTACTCTAGGAAGACTTGGATCTACTTTGTGAAAAGTAAAGAATCAGAAGAGATCATCTCTAGATTTAAAGAATTTAAATCACTAACTGAAAACCACTCAGGAAACAAAGTTAAAACCCTAAGAACCGACAATGGGGGAGAA
Source organism: Cryptomeria japonica (assembly GCF_030272615.1). Classification (NCBI taxonomy): domain Eukaryota; kingdom Viridiplantae; phylum Streptophyta; class Pinopsida; order Cupressales; family Cupressaceae; genus Cryptomeria; species Cryptomeria japonica. Next base: position 564,874,179 of record NC_081409.1, on the reverse strand, counting down.
TACACATCAGATTCATTTAAAAAATTTTGTAGAGATAATGGGATTAAGAGGGAGCTTACTATACCTTATAACCCTCAACAAAATGGGGTAGCTTAAAGGAAAAATAGGACCATAGTTGAAGCTGCCAAGGCCATGATCCTAGATCAAAACCTTAACACAAATCTCTGGGCTGAAGCATCCAGCACCGCTGTATATATACAAAACAGGTGCCCTCACTCCCATCTTGAGGACAAAACTCCTGAAGAAGTATTCACTAAGATTAAGCCTAATATTAGCCACCTTAGGATATTTGGATGCCCTGTCTATATCCATATACCTAAAGAAAAGAGACTAAAACTAGAGCCTTCTGGAAAAAGAGGATTACTTGTAGGATATAGTGAAACCTCCAAAGCCTTCTGAAAAAAGAGGATTACTTGTAGGATATAGTGAAACCTCCAAAGCCTACAGAATCTATGTACCTGGTCAAAGAAATATTGAACTAAGTAGGGATGTAATATTTGAAGAGGATCTAGCTTTCAAAAGAGCTCAGAACTTCATAGAACCTGAAATCTATGTACCCACCTCTAACTTAGATGAAGATCCTGCCCCTGAGTTTCAGAGGGAGAATCTAGATGAAACTGAAAATGAAAACGAAAACTCACCTAGAAATCTCAAGAAAAGACCACTATGGGCCACCAAAACAGTAGAAGAAGCTCAGAGGTTTGTTGCTCCTTCTGGAACCTTCAGAGAAAGCAAAAGACCTAATAAATTTACTAGTTATGTTGCTCTTATGAATGATCTATCTAAAAACGAACCTGACAATGTGACAGATGCCCTTAAACATCAAGTATGGAAAGATGCTATGTCTGAAGAATATCAATCCATAATGAAAAATGATGTATGGGAAATTGTTCCTAGGCCAACTAAGAAGTCTGTTGTTTCTTCTAAATGGCTTTTTAAGATCAAACATGCAGCAGATGGCAGCATTGAAAAATATAAGGCAAGATTTGTAGCCAGAGGATTCTCTCAAAAGGAAGGAATAGACTATGAAGAAACATTTGCTCCTGTAGCCAGATATACCTCAGTCAAGGCTGTACTAGCCATTGCAACAGCTAAGGGATGGAAGGTACATCAAATGGATGTAAAGACAGCTTTTCTTAATGGAGAGATATCTGAAGAAGTATACCTAGAGCAACCTAAGGGGTTTGAGATCCATCATGCAGAATCTCATGTGTGCAGACTCAAGAAAGCTCTATATGGGCTCAAACAGGCTCCCAGGGTCTGGTATGAAAGAATTGACACATATCTATCAAAACTAGGCTTCTCTAAAAATGATGCAGATCCTAATCTCTACTACAAACAGAACAAAGGTGATATGCTAATAATAATTTTATATGTTGATGACTTATTAATCTCTGGAGAAGATCACCTTATAGATCAATGCAAGAAAGAGCTATCCAAAGAATTTGATATGAAGGACTTGAGATTCCTTCATTATTTCCTAGGGTTGGAAGTATGGCAGAATCCTGATAACATTGTTCTAAACCAAGGCAAGTATACATTAGACATTCTGAAGAGATTTGGAATGCTTAACTGCAGACCTATGACCTCTCCAATGGAGACCAATCTTCATAAACTCAAAGAAGCAGCAGCAGAATCACCTTCTACTGACCCCACTCTATACAGGCAAATGATTGGGTCTCTTATGTATCTGGTAAATACAAGACCAGATATATGCTATGCAGTAAATGCCTTGAGTCAGTTTATGTGTGAGCCAAAGGAGATACACCTGGTAGCAGTAAAACACATTATGAGATATCTACAAGGCACCTTAAACCTTGGTCTCAAGTATAAGAAAATTGATCTTAATCTACACAGATTCTCAGATTCAGATTGGGCTGGAAGTGTGAATGATCGGAAAAGCACCTTTGGGTGCTGCTTCAGTTTGGGATCAGCCATGATATCTTGGATCAGCAGAAAGCAGTCTTCTGTAGCGCAAAGTTCCACCGAGGCCGAATACATTGCAGCCTCCATGGCCGCCCGAGAAGCGGTGTGGCTTAGAAAGTTGCTTGTGGGATTGTTTGGTGATCCGATGAAACCTACAATCATCCACTGCGACAATCAAAGTTGCATAAAACTTTCAGTGAATCCAGTATTCCATGATAGATCCAAACATATTGAGATCCCATACCATTATGTATGAGACATGGTAGACAAAAATGTGATCAAATTAGAATATGTTAGTACGGGAGATCAGACTACAGATATTCTGACCAAACCACTTTCCAGAGTGAAGGTTGATCACTTCAGAAAAGGTTTAGGTATGATAGAAAGGTAATCTGCTTTGTAAATAAGATGTTGAAAATGTAAACTTCTTTTGTCATGTTGAGACATTATGGGTTTTACCCCCTGTGTTCATATCTAAGAGGTGACGATTTCTCAGATTATGAACACTTGTATGCAGACATCATAAGGTGACGATCTTATGATTCTCAAACCAGCTATCATGTTGGATCTCTGGTATGTCATGGATGTGCCATGATGATGTTGTGATAAAACTTTTGAATAAAATGTTTGTGCACATATCACAATATAGATAAGATGAGAATTTAACCATCCTCATATGTTTATCCTCAGTATTGCGTGTTTAGGCAATACTAATATCACGTGTCTAGGTGATATTTTGTTATAATAAAATGATGAATTCTTTATATCATATGATTGGGTGATACATAGAGTAAAATCTTATATTTGTATCCTATGTCCTGATGATACTTCATATCATATGTATAGATGATATATATTCTTGGAGACTGACATTATGAAAAGAAATGTGATGCAAGTTACTTTATCTATCTTCCAAAAGCTAAGAGGGAGTGTTAATGCATTAGTAGCTTCTACAAGATAAGACTCTCCTAACTCTCTACTCTATTATTAGTTTACTTATTCATGCTTTATGTTTATCAGACTATAACATTGATCATAATTGTGCTATTGATATTGGATAATGATGGATTAGATTGACGATCTACTTAACTATGTTAAGCGTCAATCTAAAGGGCTATCGGGCTACTACCCCGATAGCATACTAATGTCGATTCATATATGAATCGGCATTAATATGCTATCGGGGTATTAACCCGATAGCATATAATGCTAACCGTAATTGTTACTGTTTACTTTATATTATATGCTTTGATACCGATTCATTATCGGATATGTTTTATCTGAAACAATTAACAAATACCGATTCATGATCGGATGTGTTCATAAGCATTAATCGATTCATGATACCGATTCACCATTGGGTATGTTCATAAGCATTAACTGATTCATAATACCAATTCATCATCGGGTATGTTCATAAGCATTAAACGATTCATTATCGGGTATAAGCACTGTTATCACTATACCGATACATTAATGTTTGAAGCACCGATTAGTTATGGATCGGTTAAAGATAAGTAAGGGTCACGACCAAGTGACATCTTGGTCGAACATGTCTAAAAGACATGTCCGATCAAGGTGCCACTTGATCGTGGTCACCCTTCTACTTATACATCATTCAAACCAAAGGAACTGACATTGAAATCGATACATGTTCATTCTCCTAACCTGCAGTAAAAGAAAGATAGCAATATTAGTTTCATAGCCATAATATCAAAATTAAAATACACCATTCTGCATATAACCTGTTCTTCAAATTGGAAATTACAATACTTTTACAAATCTTGTATTACTTCTTTTGCAGGACTAGGGCTAGCATGAATCAGCAACAAATCTGGACAATATACCTGTTGGCAAATTGAGGGCATCGATGGGATGATAGCAAGAGCAAGATTTCAGGTGTTCTCATTCCTCTATTCTCAATTGTAGGGTCCACTTGGTTTGGAGATTTGCATCTGTGTTCCCTTGCTTGTTAACTACTTCATCTGAGGGTGCTTTCATATGGCGGTTTGTGCACTTGTTTTCAGATCTCAGTATTCCTTTAAGGGTTGCATAACTATCTTCCTACGGTTTGTAACAATCACCCTAGTTCGAGCTTTGTTCTTGTGTTAAGAATTTGTTATAATCCAGTTTGAATTATTGAAGTTAGTTATGCCCTACTCTCTATTTTGAGTATGTTTATCTCTCAACCTATTTGATGTGGTTTATGCATTGATCTAAATACATCCTTGGCACTTAAGACTTCAGCATGTGTATTCAGATATAAATCTAGGAGTATTATGATGGATATAACAGCAAGCAGAAATAGGAAGATGAATAAATTTATAGGAGATTCAGAAAAATGGAGCCTTAGTCATTGGTGTGGTAGGCATGTAAAGGTAAGATGTCTTAGTTATCCTATTTAGTATCTATGCCCAATGATGACCTTACTGTCTTCATATTATGATCTAATCCTTTATGGTACTTGCTGCATAGTTCTGATGCACCGTATTCTATCTAAGCCTTGAAATGATCAATAGTCTTGCGGCTTTGGAGTTATATACTCTTATGGTGTGTCTCTTGATTTGCATCAAATCTTTTATGGGCTGTATCTTCTGTTCTATGGGTGTTTTATGTTTGTATAAGGTTGTCATGTAGGGTTGTGACTGTGCAACTCTTGGTTCTCATCAGCTCTTCGTAAAAGCCCTCATGATCCTTGTTATATTTTTATTATAACTTGCTTTGCTCCTCTTGTGTAGAGGATTGCCTTTAGCTCTAATGCATTTTCTTTCATGGCTTTCTCATCCTCACATAATATTCATTGTGATATTATCTCTTCAATTTGAGCATACTGCCTATTACATTCTTTGAAGTAAGTATTCTCTTGATGATGAAACCTAAGGTGAATGAGGTATCTAACTTATTGAAGTTGGCTTTTGATCATACACTTGTGCTCAATTACAATGTGTTTCCTTTTTTTTTTTAGTGGTTGATACTCATATCTGATTATACGCATTGGCTGGAAAGACAATTTGGCTTATATACCTTGCTTATAGATTTTGTAAAATGTTTTCAAAAGTCATACACTTGCCTTAGTTTTCTGATATAGCTAACTCTCTGTTATTCAACTATGGAAAACAATTTTAGAATGTTGTGTAGCTTTGCACTATGGTTGAAGTTGATCATAGACTGGCAATATCCTTTTGAGCAATCTTGGCATATGTTGTCAATGGTGGAAGTCTAGTCAATAAGGAGATAAGTTACTCATGTTGATGCTTCTCTTCAAGAGATTCTTGAATTACCATGCCTGCAAGCTTAAGAGGGAGCTTGATTTCTTCACTCGAAGGTATGCCTTGATCATAATGATTGTGCTATGGGTCCATTTTGTAAAAGTGAAGTAAGGAAAAGATTGGCATTTGTCATATTTGATTTATGGCTGCCTTCCTTGATTGATTCTTATATTATGCAATCTTCATGAGACTTGATTACCACAATTTTATATTAAGAATCAAGAGGGAGTTCCATATGGAAGTTTTTTTTTGAAAATATGAAGCTAGATGTGTAGCTCATAGTTAGAAGGAAACATTTGCTCTTGCTGCTAGATATGCTAATATTACAACCATTATAGCTAATGTTGCAAGCTGGAAGTTAGATATGCCTTGATCATAATGATTGTGCTATGGGTCCATTTTGTAAAAGTGAAGTAAGGAAAAGATTGGCATTTCTCATCTTTGATTTATGGCTGCCTTCCTTGATTGATTCTTATATTATGCAATCTTCATGAGACTTGATTACCACAATTTTATATTAAGAATCAAGAGGGAGTTCCATATGGAAGTTTTTTTTTTGAAAATATGAAGCTAGATGTGTAGCTCATAGTTAGAAGGAAAAATTTGCTCTTAATGCTAGATATACTAATATTAGAACCATTATAGCTAATGCTGCAGGCTGGAAGTTAGATATAAAGACTGTTTTCTTAATGTTGTCTATATTGAATAACTAGAAGGTTATGAGAATCAAGATAGAGAATCTCATGTGTGCAGATTAAAGAAAAGCTCTTTACGACCTCAAGCAAGCTTCTTGAGCTTGGTATGAGAAGATTGACAAGTTTTGATTAGTTTAGGATCTTGCAAGAATCATGTTGATTCTAATCTTCACTTTAAAAGTATTCAATAGTGAACTGTTAATTTTGTTTCTTATATATATGTGAATGATTTATTTCTAACTGTTGGAGATAGTCTCATCATTAGATGTAAGAAAGAATTAGCCACTGAATTTGGAATGAAGGATCTAGGCCTAATGCATTACTGTCTAGGACTAGAAGTATGGCAAAGATCTTATTCTTAGTCAAGAAAATATGTCATTGATATGATGGATTGTAAATCTATGTCTACTCCTATGGAAACTAACTTAAAAGAAGTTGAGTATTTCTGCAGCTAATTCTGATTTTGCAGATCCTTCAGAGTACAGGCAGTTGATTGAATCCTTGATGTATCTAGTTAACACTAGACCAAATATTTGCTATGCAATGAGTGCACTTAGCCAATTCATGAACCAACCAAAGCATGTTCACTTGGTGGCAGCCAAGCACATCCTGAGATACTTGCATGGAAGAGTTGGCTATGGGCTGAAGTATCCAATCAACACAATGATCAATTTGGAAGGCTACTCTTATTCTGATTGGGCTGGAAGTGTTATTGACAGGAAAAGCACTTCAAGAAATTCCGCTATGATCTCTTGGGCCAATAGGAAACAGTCCTCAAGCTGAATACATTGCTTCAAGTGTGGCAACTAGAGAAGCAGTTTGGCTTCGCAAACTTCTTGCTGGGTTGTTTGGACAACCTTGAGAATCCACTGTTATTTATTGTGATAATCAGAGTTGTATTAAAATGTCTAATAATTTTGTGCTTCATGACAGGTCAAAACACTTGGAAACTCATTATCACTATGTTTGTGATATGGCACAAAGAGGTGCCATCCAGCTGAAATATATCAGCACTGATGAACAGGTTTCAGATGTTCTCACCAAGCCTCTAGCTCAAGTGAAGTTTGAGTACTTCAGTGAGAAGCTTGGAATTGTGGAGAACACAGTATTGATTGAGAGGGAGTCTCAATCCTAGTGATGCAATTTAGTTTGCGTCTTCCACCATCTGCGGGCAATGCAAGGTGTGGTCACCCTCTGCGAGCAATGCAAGGTGACATTGTATCCTTCTCTGGGAGAAGGCTGAGGTGTAAGACCTCTTTCACCCTCTGCGGACAATGCAAGGTGACATTGTATCCTTCTTTGGGAGAACGCTGAGGTGTAAGACCTCTTTCACCCTCTACGGGCAATGCAAGGTGACATTGTATCCTTCTCTGGGAGAAGGCTGAGGTGTAAGACCTCTTCCACCCTCTGTAGGCAATGCAAGGTGGATCCATCCTCTGCAGGCAATGCAAGATGCACATCATGAAATGAGTTCATGATATATATGTGTTTTATTGCAGGTATACTCTATGGAGCTTATACATTCATCCTTGCGGGCAATGCAAGATGAAGGTCATGAATGGATCATGACAAGTGGCAACTATCCCCCCTAGCTAAGAGGGAGTGTTGAAAATTGTAGCTAGCTTGGATACCTGATTATTGAATTTTAATGTTGTCAATGACAATTAAAATTCCTATGTATTACCTCTCATACAATCCGAACCACTTAGGGCTGGGCCCAAATACATGTAACTTGTAATTATGTCTTGCTATGAATATTGGGCAAGACCTATATATAATGTAACTTGTGGATACGACGGGCCATATATAAATGTAACTTGTAATTTGGTCTGACCCTAATTGGGCGATGTAACTTGTGGTCCTATATTGAATGTAACTTGTGAATAGGGCAGGCCCTATCTTATGTATCTTGTAATCTTAACCCTATGTTTTGGTGCCAAGTTGAAAGGGCCAACCTAGAGTGAATTAGGAGGCTGAGTCACATATATATACAAAGGCTTAGTCATTGTATCAATATACACTTAGCGAATTGTCTTCAATCAGAAAATTATATCCTTCATTCAGCAAATTGTTTCTCTGAGTCAGTGAACTATAATTTAAGGATAGCGAACCATCTTGCAATGACAGTGAACAAGGTTCTAGAGACAGCAAACTGTCCTCAAGGGTAGCGAACTTCATCTTGTGGACAGCGAACTTCATTTGAAGGCTCCGAACTATCATTGATGACAGCGATCTTCATTCTACAGACAACGAACTGTCCTCAAGGGTAGCGAACTTCATCTTGTGGACAGCGAACTTCAGTTGAAGGCTCCGAACTATCATTGATGACAGCGATCTTCATCCTAGAGCAGCGAACACTATCTCTGAGGCAGCGAACCTCCTTAACAGCAGATACCCTATTCTTAGAGATAAGTTTATCATTTGTATATCCTTGGTTGAAGGCGTTATCCTATTGTGCATAGTTTGCTGGTTCTGATTGCTTCAAGTGTCGAAGCCATATTGTAAGATACTTCTGATTATTGCATAATAAGATCTGAGATCTATAGCTGGGTTTTTCACCTCCAAGGGGGAGGTTTTCCCAGGGTATTCTTGGTGTTCCTTGTGCACATTGATTTGCTTTCTGTTATTGCTATCTATTTGCTACAATCTGATCCTAAAATTAATATCAACTTTGTCTTGTATCATAACAAGGAGTACACTAAGGGCGACCTCCAAACCCATGAGGGGTGCCACCCCTCAACCCTACTAGGAGCTGCTACTCCATATCCCCACTCTCATTTTTATTCACTCTCTATAGCTCTATGCTATTAAAATGCCTTTAGGTTAAAGACATAGTAGGTTTTCTCTTTCTTTCTTTTATATTTTTCACAGTTACCAAGAGACTCATACCCTAACCCCTACTACTTGTCTCTCACTAGAAACACATCCCTGTCACAAAGAATTGTACAAAGACATCTCCAGGCATTAGGAGACTTCAAATTAAGTATCATCGCATCTATACATCTCATATAAGCATCCCTTTAAATGAGGAAACTTCCAATAGAGCTTTTTCAAAGATATCACATATATTACATTAATTGTTAAAAAGTGTTGATATGTGGTTGACAAAAATTAAAATAACTAAATATACTAATAGACTTGTAATTTTTATTTTTTTTCATTAAAGTTTACAAGTTCTTTTTGTGATAGAAAATTTCCTTATTAAATCCCAAAGAAGTAAGAATATGAAGCGAAACAATAAAAAGCCTTAAGATTTGTACATGCATTGAAGTTTTATCAAATGATTGAAAATGCAATTATCTCCAAGTTTCCCCATACTTTTTTTTTTTGAAAAAAACAGGATTCACCTCCTAGTTTCTTTGACATGTCCAAGTGATTATAGTTTTTAAAAAAAAATTCTATCATCATGATGATTATCAAATATCAATACAACTCAATACTTTAAAATGTTAGCTTTAATTCTAATTTTAAGCATTTTAGTACCCATCCCTATTTCCCATACCAGTACCAGTACCAGTACCATAGGTAACTATGACGTTTTTCTTCTTATTTTGAAAACCCAAGTTTTTCCCAATTAAATCCTAGATTTTTTAAATAAATCATATATTTTTGGTTTGCTAATTTTTCCCCAAAGATTTTGGGGCTATGTTTCAGGTGTCGTTTCTCACTTTTTGTCCCAGTTTTTCTAACTCAGATCGCTACTTTTCTTAAGAACATGTGTACTATATGTATGCCTAATTGTGGCCTCTCTATGGTTTGGAAGGGCTAACCTAGCAATAAGAGGGGACAACTACAGCAGTGAAGGTTGGGCAGGTCAGGTGTAATTGTCCCTTATTAACCGGATTGGTGTCAATTAGAGGCATTGAGGCCCGATTGACACTAATCGCAAAATTATCCCCAATTTTCCTTAAGTATAAATAACACAGAAATTGCAACACTGCCGGACTTCCAAGTCCCCGCGTTGTTGCAAAGTAGGAATTCAAATGTGGTCCGATCGCCCTGTGATTCGAAGTTCAACTGGTGGGGAATGCTAGCTTGCAAAAAAGCTCGCCAAAGCTTAATTCCCTGGAAGTATCAAATAAGGGATGAAGCTGCCTGTAAACGCCAAGGCAAATTTGGCGGAAGAGACATCCCTCCATCATCTGCACTATATCATATGAGACCGACTATTCATGCACCGAATACCAACAGGTTGCTTGTAATTCAGTTTTGAAAAAATGTAGTTTAAAAAATATGACTAAGGGTGAGTATCGTCTTAGGGTGAAATGAGACAGAGTGTATACCTCTCTGCCTGAAGCACTCAACCACTCACGGTGTTATCCGAGTTTCACAGTTGTACAGGTTGAATGCAGCCAAAAGTGCGGCATTTCAATATTATGCCACCAGATCGCAATCTTATGCCCTAAATTAAGTAAATTTTCTAAGCATAAGAGAAAATGTCAAAACATTAGAGGCTTTTCTCTACGAGAGTGAAAACATGGTCTTAGCTCATGAAAATTGAAACACTTGTTATGCACGAACAAATCAAAAAAATTAAGTTTGCATAAATTCGAATGTGATTTCGCAGTCGCACCTGGTTATTTGTTGATGCCCTTGAGATTTCGGAAACTTATGTACAGATTTCACCCATCTGCGTCTGTTATGCTGTTTTTATATTGTCGTTTTATGTCGTACGGACCTCCCCCTATCATAATCTGTTTTATTGTTTTAAAAGAAAAGCTCACTCGCGTTCCTGTCCAATTATATTTTAATAGGTTTAAATAATTTTAAATTAGTATATATATTCTGATTTTAATATTATTTTTTATCGATATTTTTTTATATATATATATATATATATATGCTCAACCCATACTTTATATGAAGTTTTCAACTTACTTATTGAAATCAATGGTTCAAAATTGACTAGAAGATGAAAAAAAAAACATGCATATCCTATATGAAGTTTTCAACTTATTTATTGAATCAATGCTTCAAAATTGACTAGAAGGATGCAATAGTATATTTACATTAATATTAATTTAAAATAAAATGATAAAAAATCAAAAAAACATATTTTAATATGATTATTTAGAAAAAGAATGTGTATAAAAGAAAAATCTACTATTTTCTCTTTTAATAATAATTTTTTTTAATGATATCTTCTTTTATTTGAATATTCTATATTTTTTTTAAGTTTCAAAATTGAAAAAGACAAAATTATTAAAAAGAAAGAATTAGTTATTTTTCCTATTTTTTTAATGGTTACTTTTCATTAAGTGAAAATCTTATTTTAATTATTTATTATTTTTAATGAAATTACAAATAATAATTCAAAATTATTAGAATCCATTCAATTTATAGTTATTTGTCTTATTAAAATTTTAATTATTATAGAATACTTATTTTTGAATTAGAAATCTATATTTTATTTCAATGTTCTTTTGATAAGAATATAGTTTAATTTAATATTATTTTAGTAAGATATTATATCTTATTTTTTATTAAATTATTCTAATCATCATCTTCTTCTTTTAAGGTTTAATTTAAATTAAGTTAAAATTTAATTTTAGTTATTTTTATCTTATGAATTTACAAATAATAATTTTAAAGGATAATAGAATTAATTTAATTTATACATTTGTCTTATTAAATTTTAATTTTTTGTGGAATAATTATCTTTTATTTTATTTTTTTTATATCTTTCCCTACTTATTCTCTCTCTCTCACTCATAAACACACTCTTTGTTTCTCCCTCCCTTTCTCCATCTCTATCTCTCTCCCTATCCCTCTTCATTTCTTTATAATTCTCTTTATCTATATCTCTCCCTCTCTCTCTATTTCTCCCTATATCTTCCTCCCTTATTCCCTTTGTATCCCACTATCTATCTCTTTATCATTCATTATATATATATCTTGCTCCTCTTCCAATATATGTCTATCTCTTCCTCTATCTCCCCATATTTCTCTCCCTCTCCCTTCATATAT
>NC_081409.1:564824822-564857322 GCF_030272615.1 Cryptomeria japonica | reverse complement strand
AACCCTCAACCCTTAATTACAAAATTACAACACACGATACAAAGATCAACCACCAAACCAATATAATGGTTTACATAGCATAGCATGGACCCAAATCAAAATTCCCAAATGCACAACTCCATCAAAAATCACGCCAAGATCAACCGCAACACGCTACACCACCAGAAAAACCACATAACACAAAAATCATTACCGGTTTATAGAAACCACCAAAAAATCGCACAACGATCAATGCGGATCACCAAAAATAATAGGACACAACTAGGAATCACTAGCAAGCATGTTAGAATCATCAGAATTAGCTGCGCCAACACCACTTATCAAATCTTCATCTGTCAACGTCTGAAAGCTCAAGAACACAACCAATCAACAAATGTCATGAAGAAAGATAACTTGCAGATCACCAAATCACAATCCATCTAAAATGAAGACACGCAAGATCATCCCAAGCAATATCCCAAAAAATCAGCACAAGATCTTATCACACTAGAATATACCAGAGGATGTACTAAACTTTGCAAAATAGTGATTAGCAAAACAAAACTGCAAACCGGATCATAAGATCTTCCCAAACACACCAGAGAAAATCACAGGAATATGTTTACATCAATGACAACAACATATCCTAGCAACAACAATGACCAGCAATATCCAACAATCTCCCCCTTTGGCATTGATGACAACATATGAATGTGAAAAACAATCAATGCAAAGCAAGAAGATATCTCTAGAAAACTCCCCCTAAGATCAAGACATATAAAGCAGTTTTTCACATGATCTCTCTCTCTCCCTTTGACAACAATGTCTAAGATCTCTAAAATAGATAATCAATCTTACTCTCCCCCTTTGAATATGAAACATGAAAAGCTCTCCCCTAAAACACAGACTATTGCACCATAGGAGCAACACCAACTTATCAATCCGAATAAAAGGATAAGACTTTGAAATCCACGGGATTGATGCAACTCAATGCATCTAGTTCTCATCAGGAGGGGTGGATACCCCTAATTTGTCTCTCAAATAGACAAATGTATCTATAGGAAAAGGCTTAGTAAAAATATCAGCTATTTGTTCCTTTGTAGATACATACTCCAGCTTCACCTTCTCTTCACTGACTTGGTCTCTCAAGTAATAATATTTGATTAACACGTGCTTAGTCTTTGAATGTTGCACTAGATTCTTTGACATATTAATAGCACTAGAATTATCACAGTATATAACAGTAGGCTCATCATAAATAATTTTGATATCCTTCAACATTTGCTTCATCCAGACTACCTGAGTGCAATTACTAGCAGTAGCAATGTACTCAGCTTCAGCAGTAGATAAGGACACTGAATCTTGTTTCTTACTAGCCCATGAAACCAATTTATTTCCCGAAAAGAATGCTCCACCGATAGTGCTCTTCTGGTCATCAACATCACTAGCCCAATCTGCATCAGTGTAGGCACATATCATGAAATCATCATTCCTCAAATACCATAGACCATAATTCACAGTTCCCTTCAGGTATCTAAATATCATCTTCACAGCAGTGACATGACTCTCTTTCGGATCAGCTTGATATCTAGCAGCCATGCACACATCATGCATAATGTCTGGTCTAGTCTGAGTAAGATATAGCACTCCACCAACCATGGATCTATACAAACTTTGATTAGCTTTCAGAGATTCATCATTCTTAAACAAATTACAACTAGTCACCATAGGAGTTCCAACTGGTTTGGAGTCATCTAACCCAAACTTCTTTAGAAATTCCTCCACATACTTAGTTTGAGATATGAATATATCCTTTTTAGTTTGTGAAATCTGTAAACCTAAGAAAAATTTCATCTCACCAATCATAGACATCTCAAATTTTTTCTGCATATCACCGGCAAACTTTATACTCAAGTCATCATCACCTCCAAAGATAATATCATCAACAAAGACTTCAACAATCAGGATGTTATCATTTTCTATCTTAAAATGAAAATTACTATCAACAACACCTTTACTAAATCCCAATTTCAACAAATACTTATCTAATCTAGCATACCAGGCTCTAGGGGCTTGCTCTAATCCATAAAGAGATTTTTTCAACTTACATACCATGTCCCCACCATCTGATAATGAAAATCTAACAGGTTGCTCAATGTAGGTTTCTTCCTCTAGATCACCATTCAAAAGGGAAAATTTGGCATCCAACTAATATACCTTGAAATCTTTATAAGCAGCATAAGCAAGCAACAGTCTAATAGCTTCAAATCTGGTCACTGGAGAAAAAGTGTCCTCATAATCAATCCCTCATCTCCCATCTTCGACATCTCATATTTTCATTTTAAACTCTGCAACTTAGCAACCTTGACTTGTTTATCACCTTCATACATGATCTCAAGCTTTTCCCAAATCTCATGTGCGGTTTGAAGTCCCATTACATTTGTCATCTTAGAATCAGTCAGGGCACTAAGCAATGCTTCCTTCACTATAATATTATGTTCAGCTTCCTTGATCTCATCAGGAGTAGTTGGTCCATTTAGAGGAGCAGAATAGGCATTCTTTGTAATCTTCCAGTAATCTTCTCCAAGACATTTCAAGTGCACTTCCATCCGGTTCTTCCATATAGCATAGTTACTTCCATCAAATCTCGAACTGTCCTTCTTAAAGATAACACCTTTAGCTGTCATCCCAGATCTCCTAAAGTGGTTAAGCTTCTACCAGAGGATCTGGCTCTGATACCAATTTTTAGCAGCAATCAAGAAGGAAGACTAAGAAGGGAGGGGGGGGTGAATCAATCTTCACCAGATTACACAAATTTAACTACAAAAATATATTTAATAAACTATAGTAACAACAAAGATAAGAAAATTGAGAGCACAACACACAACACCAAGGTTTTGACATGGAAAACCAGGTTAAGGGAAAAACCACAGTGGGAACCTACCCACAATAAGATAATACTCTGCAGTAGTATTTGAAAATATTACAATGGGGAATGCACATGCATTCAGGCACATTTCCTAGAGCTCACTTCTCAAATATAATGGCCCAGAAGACTACAACCCTCAGGGAAGTCTCACTAACTTACAATAAGATTTAGACTACAATCTAGAAGAAATGAACTAAAAGAATAGCATCTCCAAATGCCTAATCACAGTTCCGGTTAAGCATAATTGTCCACTCTGCAACACCAATCTCTCCTCAATATCAATATCCAAGGATAAATCTCTTGTTCGCACATACACCACTCTCTAATAATGCAAACATAACATCGAAGCCTAAATTATATGAATATATCACCTATATATACAATTCATCAACCTTGATAACAAGGTCGGCTAAATCCTCAACCCTTAATTATAAAATTACATCACACGATACAAATATCGACCACTGGACCAATATAATGGTTTACATAGCATAGCATGGACCCAAATCAAAGATCAACCGCAACAAGCTACACCACCAGAAAAAACTCCATATCACAAAAATCATCATCGGTTCATAGAAACCACCAAAAACTTGCACAATGATCAATGCATATCACAAAAAAAAATAGGACATGACTAGGAAACACTAGCAAGCATGTTAGAATCATCAGAAACAACTACAACAACACCACTTATCAAATCTTCTTTTCAACGTCTGAAAGCTCAAGAACACAACCAATCATCAACTTTCACGAAGAAAGATAACTTGCGGATCACCAAATCACAATCCATTTGAAATGAAGATACACAAGACCATCCCAAGAAATATCCCAAAAACTTAGCACAAGATATGATCACACCAAAATATACCAGAGGATATACTGAACTCTGCAAAACAGTGATCAGCGAAACAAAACTGCAAACCGGATCATAAGATCTTCCCAAACACACCGAAGCAAATCACAAGAATGTGTTATATATATATATATATATATATATATACCTAAACTATAAAATATTCATATATGTATATAAGCCTATGTGAATATGAATAAAACCATATATATATAATTATACATATATCTTTATATGTATAAATATATATATACAAATATATAAGCCTCCAGATCTTCCTTAATGAGGAAAACAAACAGAGTATATATTACTAAGTTCATAAATATTCTCAAATGAATTGAGAATCGACATATGTTTATATGTATATGCTTGGATATATATTTAAATATATATATACTATCACATCACACAAACGACAGAGATGTAAGTTAGGGAAACTACCTGTTTTAATCCATTTATATCTAACCCTATATGAATGTGAATCAACATCAGTGGGCTTATGTAAATAGAGATATGTACAAGCTTAAGTAGGTTGAGAATATCTTATCCCTAGGACAAAGAATTCTATCAATATGTTCGCTAATCGAGCCCAAAATTGGGAGTTGAGGTTATCTTTTACTTGACCTAGAAAGACAGCTATACTGCCTCCAAATCATCCAGAAAATGTCCTTAACCTACTCCTACTCATTCCACCTAAGACCCATCCACACCTAAATTAGCAAGAGTGTCTTCTTTAACATTGCCTTCTCTATAGATGTGATTGGCAGTGGTGGATTTAAAGTATTTTAGTAACTTTGATGCTCTGTTCACCAGATTATTGAGCTTCCAATTTTGCATCTTCCTCATTCTTAAAGCATTGATAACTAAAGTCGAGTCTCCTTCAATGTCCAATCTCTTAATGGCTAAATCTTTACTGAGTAGGAGACCCTTAATTAATGCATGGAGTTTTGCCTCTTTGTTTGTTGTTGTCCCAATTGGCCTAGCCAATCTAGCCAATTTTGTCCCATCCCAAAAATGAATCACACTTCCTATCCCATCCAACCCTAGATTTCCTCTGGAAGCCCCTTTGAAGTTAAGTTTGTACCAACCATTCATTGGAGGGGTCCACTTACATTCTTTCCTTTTGTCTATTGTAAACTAGTCTCCTTTACCATAGAAAGGTGGAATAATGAGTCCTCCCCAATTCCTTCTGAGGACCTCATCCTTGAAGGTGAAGGAATCATATGAGTGGTTTACTTCTCAACCTATTGTTTCCCACTTCAACGATTGAAACATCTATCTTATTAAGCAGTTGATCTAAGGGTATATTTTCCTTTAAAGATCCTTCGATTTCTTTCTTTACAGATTTCCCATAAGAGGATCGAGGGTGAGATGACCCATAACAAGACATACATACTATGTTGTAGGAGAATGGGCCAGCCTAGAAGTAATCTTGATAGATCCTTACGTAAGGCAGTGCTCTCATTCATTCTATTTATCTACCAAGACCAGCACTGGATAAAGTAAGCATAATTTAAAAGTAGGTGATCTGTGGATTCTTCCTCCTTCTCACAAAGAGGGAAATGACTAGGACCTTGGTACCCAAACTTCCTGAACCAATCCATTATAAGGATTCTCCCTTGCACAACGGTCTATAAAAATAATTTATCCCAGCATAGGGTGAGGGGCGAGACAAGTTTAGACAGTTGTTTTTTGCTATAAATGTATTTGTAACCATCCTTCACCACATACTCACCAAACTTGATTTTATTCCATATGAGCATGTCGCTACCTCTAATCGAGGTAATTATTCTGCTTTGTAATATTTTAGACACTTGTCTAGCTAAATCCAGAGAGATATCCAACTTCTCTAAGGGCTTCCACTGCCTACCCAGAGTAGGGTCATTTTGGTTATGTAATGTGGTGAATGTGTGAATGAGAGATCAGGAGGAAAACTACCCTTTCCCTCCAAGGAGAGATGAGAGTTTCACTATGAATTTCCCTTCAAACGCTTTTCACCCAATTAAATTGGAAGAGGAGAGGAGAATTCATTAGATTCAATCTTCAAAGAAGAAGATATAATTCTGAGTGAAATAGGAATGAGCTAATCCCCCTCTTCCTATTTGAAATGGAAAGGAATTGATTGAATTTTATAGTGCAAAAGTGACAAATAACTAATTATAACTTGAGATCGGAGTATAGGATGAAATTGTGCACTTGGATGTGGTAGTAATATGTTGAGACGAAGTCATCCTACGAATTTGAGGAAAAGTTGTTTGGACCATGGCAGGAATGTACACGGTCCTTTGAAAAATCCGCGAAACAAAAAGGGTTTTTTCGCCTCTGCAAATGGAGCCCGAATCTAAAAGTACAGTTGTGCACCTGCAACCTACACACAACAAAGAGAGGTAAATGGGTTGGGATTGGGGGCTTGCCTTAGGTCAAACCCCAGTTTTGGAATTAGCCAAGTAATGAAAGAAAGTACCTACGAGTAGATGTAAATGAAAGACTGAAATGAAAATCACCTCAAGGGAGGTTGTGATAGAAATGTTGATAGAAATTCTTGTGTGCAATTGAATGTTGGAATCAACCTCCCCTTCAATGGTTGAATCCTTGACTTGAATGCAACACCTAGCCTTGAAGGGTGACTTGAGAATGCTCGATGCTGGAAAGGAATGCTTGAATGCTCTTGAACGCTTGATCGCAATTTATCCAACTTGACCAACTTGCCACTTACCCAAATGAGAGGGAACATTTAACTTAAACACATGTCAATTAGGGTTAATGAGACTTATTTTCATCACAGACCTACATCGGGGAAGTTTTCCTGCTCACTACACAACCTACAATGCATGCTTAGGAAAGGTCCTACACCAAAATAGGGCAGGGAAAGGGGCACCATGCCCCTGTCCTGGGAGGACAAGGGCACCACACCCCTATCCTGGGAGGACAAGGGCACCACACCCCTGTCCTAGGGGGGCAGGGGTGCCACACCCCTATCCTATCTCTTTCTCCTGGGCAGAGTGTAGACAGGGTGGTGCAGAGCCCAAGGAAGAAGTCAATTCCGAGGGTTGAGCAGTCTCCGGTCTCCGATCAAGCTAGAGGATTCGATCTCGCGTGTGTGAGGACCCTAATATAGTCAAAAATTGCTAGGGTTGCAATTTTATGAGACTATAGGTTAATTACTAGGTATTCCTTCATAAATCTACTTACCCTTACCTCCATGGAACCCTTGACTTCTTGATTGTTGAGGAGATTTTGGATTGGGGGGAGTCCCCCCCAAGAGTCCTCCCAAAAAAAGAGCTTGGTCTCCCGATGCAATATTTTAGGAAAAGACAAAAAATTCAAATCTCGTCCCAAACAAGGAGCTGGACTTGGGCGGGAAAAAACATTCAAACCTCGTCTCAGGCAAGGATTTTGTACAGTGACACAAAATGGAGTGGATCTCGACAAGGAGCAAGTGGAGGGTTTAGTGGCCACCAACAAGGAGAAGGTGGAGGGTTTAGAGGCCACCATGGAAATCACTTTTATGGCCTCCACCAACATCTGTCACAAAAAGATTACCGACAAGGAGCGGGTGGAGCCAAAGGTCTACACCATCTGTCATCAAATAACCTTCGCCCTTACAAGCGGTTGTCTAAGGAAAAACAACTGGTTTTTGACATATGCGAGGAGGATTGGCCCCTTATTTCAAAACAATCAGATCAAAACTCAATATTTTTAGATAATTTACATTCTAGGGCAGAGTCGGATTTAAAATACATAAACCCTAATGGTTTTCCTCTGATAGGTTCTCCTCGGTCCCTCCTTTCTTGGCCTAATTGCATTCCTTTGCAAAACCCAATCTCCTCTTGGCCTAATTATATTCCTCTACATAAACCTATCTCTCCGACTTTTCCAAATAATATTCCTTTGCATGAAAATGATAAACTTCAAGCATCTTCTTCTAATCCTAGACCGCCCTTCAAATCAAATCAGGCAAAAACTCTGCGGAAGCCAGATTTTGAGGGTTTCAAGAGGGTGCCTTAGGATTCATTCAAAGTTTGGAGGATGAAACTACATGGTAATGATATGCCTCACAAGAAAGATGCTTTCATGGTGGAAAATGTTAGGCAAAAGGTTTCTCACTCGATCACGCTCCTTGAACATCTACTTCTACTGCAAGTCTCCCATCTTAAAGAATGAGGTCTTATTGGTAAGTTTTGGCAGTCCTCTCCATTACCCTCTGAATTAAATGATTGGGGTAAAAAATATTGGGCAGGAGTTAAAGAGATTTTTTATACTGATAATGGCTCTAATTTGTTCATTGCAATTTTCGACTCAAAAGAAAATAGATATAAGATTCACCGATTCAAAGGCTGGTTTTACAAGGGATTTGGTTTATTTACTATCCCATGTCCATTCCTAATTTCAAATCAGACTCAAACATATGCAAGTTTGCCCCTTTCTGGGTTTTGTTTCCTTCCCTCCCTTTAGAATACAAAGATCTGGAATGACTTGAACTTTTTTCAAACCAGATAGGTATTTTTGTAAAGCATGATCTTATACCTTTTGAGATGACTCATCTCCCTACTTGAGTGTGTTTACTATTGGATCTCTCCAAGGATTTTCCAGTTTCAATCTCTATTGCTTTGAAATATGGTTGTTGGGAGCAAATAGTGACTATACAAGATCCGATGGTCGTTGACCGTCAATTAGATTTTTTGGGTCATTTCAAATTTAAATGCCAAGGTCCATCTCATTCAGAAATTAAGCTGTGTGATGATCATTCTTCCGACCCTTCATCATGTGCTCTTAAAAAGTCTTGGAAACATTATGAACTTAATTCGTATACGGCTAACTATCAAGGGCTCTCCAACACTCTTTCCTTCTCTTTTTCAAGTCATTGATGGAATTCTTTGTTTCCTTTGTAAATTCATCTCAGATGAATCAATCTATCCAGTATTTAACTCTCCCTGAGATCTCTGATTGGAAATGTCCCAAGTTTAGCATATCTAAGGAATTTCTCCAAATGTTAAAAGAGGGGTTTTTTCACATGCCAACCTCCTTGAGCCCTAAAATAGAGAGAATGCCTTTCTTAGAATACCTAGTTTATGAGGTGGTTCATAACAAGGTTCCAATCCATATTTTGATCAATATTAATTCAAACTGCCACAAGCAAAATTCCTACCTTCCATGGTACCAGCATCCAACTCCCCATAATCCTTCAGATGATCTGGAGTTAATGGCTAATGATTTTCTTTGATCTGTAGGATCCCATCTTTTTGATGAAATTGTTGATGAGATTTTGCATGAAGAAGATGTACATGAAGTCCACTATCTTAATGAAACAAAGTTTCATTAGAACAATGATCTGCCCCCTAATTTTGATATTGTTAATGGCTTTCCACTTGTTAATAAGTGACCGCAAATTTCTGATTCAATTGATCATGATGAAGATGATAATATTCATCATTCCTGTTGTTAATCACCATTTGCATCTAAACCCCAAGAGGATGAGAATTCCATTAATCAGGATCTAGGTGCTCAGAATCATCTTGAATCATCTTTTGATTTTTCACAGTCCCTGTCCATTTCTCAAACTCCATCTTCTCAGGATCATGTAAAGTATTCTCCAAAGCCTAGAGGGAGAAAAACAAATGTAGCTAAACTTAAAGAAGAGATTGAGGCTGGAATATAATCCACCTTAGATGGGAAATTTTCAGTTACAAAAAGATCGAGGAGAGCATGTCGCTCCCCTCGACAACAATGAAGATCATCTCTTAGAATGTCAGAGGTATTAATGCCTCTGACAAAAGAAACCAAGTCAAGCACCAACTTGACTCTTCGGGTGTAGATATTATACTTCTACAGGAAACAAAATTATCATCAGATTCTTTTCAATCAATGGTTTCCAAATGGTCTAACTGGAAAGCTTCTCATGTTGCAACTATAGGGGCATCTGGAGGTCTATTAGTCTTATGGAATCCAAAGAAGTTAACTATACAGATTGTTGACGAAAATAATAATTGGCAAATGATTAATGTTCAGTGTTTTGATCTCTCTTTTAAAATCATTAATGCCTATGGTCCTACACAGACCCATGAGAAAAAGAAGCTTTGGGACTCTTTATCAAAGGTTATTCAGCAATCCCCCGATCATAATTTTATTCTGGGTGGGGATTTCAATTCCATTGCCTCTTTTCAAGAGCAATTAGGAGGTATTATCCCTGCACAGAAAACCATTGATGACTTTGTAAGTTTCATTTCTGACAATGCTTTACAAGATATAGTCCCTCAGAAAGGCTTGTTTACTTGGACAAATAAGAGAAGAGATTTTGCTCAAATTGTTGAGAGATTAGATAGATTTCTTATTTCTCAAAATCTATTGCTTAAATTTTTTAAAATTGAAATGAACATTTTACCTCTTATTTTCTCAGATCACTTTGCTATTTCATTCTCCATTTCTCCAACCTCTCAAATGCCCTCTCATTGGCCAACTTTCAAGTTTGAGAGAATGTGGTTCAGGCATCCACATTTCCTCCCTCTACTGAGACAATGGTGGGTGAGTGCTCCACACTTCATTGGATCTAGGATGTATCAATTTTTCAAGAAAATGAAGTTTGTTAAAGCACAAATTAAACTTTGGAATGTGCTCTCATTCAAAAATATTTTCTTAAAAAAAAATCAGTTACAAAAGAACTTAATGATATCCATCAACATATCATTTTGAACGGGATGGATGCTTCCACTTATGATAAGCAAAGAGATTTACAAACCAAACGGGAAGAACTTAACAAAAGAGAAGAAATCTATTGGAGACAAAAATCTAGGGAATTATGGATGAAAGAAGGGGATAGGAATACAAAAAAAATCATACATCTGCAAAAGCAAAAAGAGCAGCAGCCATTTTTTTAATTAATGATGCTAAGACTGGCAAAGTCCTCACTAATGCAAAGGAGATTCAAGATGAAGGAGTTACTTTTTTCAAGTCCTTGTTAGCTCCTCTCCCCTCTGCAAATGCTAATAATGCCAATGTTAATGCCCAGGAAGTCTTAGCTCCCATTCCTTGTCTAGTATCACATCAAGATAATGATATTCTTATGAAACCCTTCACTCTAGAAGAAGTGCATAAGGTAGTTTTTTCACTATCTCCAAACAAAGCTCTGGGGCCTGATGGATTCACGACCCTTTTTTTCCAAAAATGTTGGGATGTAATTTGTGTTGATCTGGTGGCTGTTATGAAAGAATCAAGAAGACCCTCTTCAATATTAAAAAATTTCAATACCACAAATATTGCAATCATCCCTAAAGTCAAGGACCCATAGACTTTTGCAGAATTCGGGCCTATTTCACTATGCAACACTATCTATAAAATCATCACTAAGGCCATCTATCTCAGATTGCTCTATTTAATTCTAAAAATTATATCTCTTGAACAAGGAGGTTTCATTCTTGGAAGGGAAACTTCTGAAGGTGCTCTAGTTGCTCATGAAGTCCTGCATTCAATTCAGTCATCTCAATTGCCTTCCTTTATTGTTAAAATTGACATGATGAAAGCATATGATAAGGTGGATTGGAATTTCCTTTTAAAAGTTCTTCACAAATTCGGTTTCTTAGAGAAATGGTGTAAATGGATCAAGGCATGTGTTTCAGGAGCAACTTTTTTAGTCATCATCAATGGGTCCCCAATGGGGTTTTTCTCCGGGACTCAAGGCCTTAGACAAGGGGATCCTTTATCCCCTTTTGTATTCATACTCATGGTTGAAGCCCTTATCAGATTGATTAGCTCTAAGAATGATAGTGGTAATTGGCAGGGGATTCTTATTCCAAGAACTAATATTGTTGTCACCCATACTTTATTTGCAGATGACACCCTTCTCTATGGTAAATCATCTATCTCTGAAGCTAAGCATATGAAACATTCCTTGGAAGCTTATTTGTTAGCTTTAAATTAGAGGATTAATGCACACAAATCCAAAATATTCATATTCAATACAAGGTCGGCTGCTAGAAAATAGATTATTAAAATCTTTGGTTTTAAGATTGAGGAATTTCCTTGTACCTATTTAGGAATCCCTTTCTTTATGGGAGGTAATAGGTCTTCTTATTGGAAAAATGTCATAGATAGAATTAAAGACAAAATTTCAGCCTGGAAAGTTAGATGGCTCTCTCTCTCAGGCAGAATACTCCTCATTAAAATTGTCCTAATTGCAATCCCTAATTATTACATCTCTGTGCTCAAGGCTCCTAAATCTGTTGTAACTCAGATAGAGAAAATTATCAGAGGATTCCTCTGGAAAGGAAACTTATCTCAAGGAAACAAGATTCCTCTCACTTCTCTATCTAGCATGTCGAATGATAAGGTCTCGGGAGGGGTAGGTCTACATGATGTTTCTAAACGAAATATGGCTTTTGGAGGCAAGCTGGTTTGGAAAATGTATGCCAAACCTAACACAAAATGGTGTCAAATTATGCAAGCGAAATACCTTGATTCTTCTCTCCCCAATAGAATATTTACAATCTCTAATCCCCCCAAAGGTTCTTATATGTGGGACTTCATGATGCTATCCAGAGAAGTGATCACGTCTTATATTTAATGGCAAGTGAATAATAGTGAATCAATCCTTTTCTGGAATGATTCCTGGAATGGGTATACTCCATTATCCCAACTGCAAATTCTACAAGGTGTAATTTCATCTGCTATCCAAAAGTGGGGAGATAAACTTATTGATTATGTAGATGCAGTTGAATTATACTCAGGGAAGGTAATTTGGAAAGATTTTTCTGAAATAATTGATGATAACAATGCTCTGGGATTAGTCCTTGAATCTTTAGTTCATCGAGTAATTTTTTTTATCTAATAAGGAATTCAAAGTGATTTGGGATCCCTCTAAAGATGACTCTTATTCAATTAAGCTTAGTTATAAAGCTCTTCAACAAAAGGTCACACAACAAATTAAACAAAGGCCTTTCTTCTTCTGCAGGAACAATATAATTTTACCGAAAGCAAGATGCTTCTCATGGTTGGCCCTCAAAAAATAAATTCTTACTAGTGACAAATGGCATAAACTACATATTGCTCAGCCTTTTTTATGTGTCTTATGTGGCCATGCTAATGAGGATGTAGACCATTTGTTTCTCCAATGCTCTTTTTCTTGTCAATGTTGGTGTTTCATCTTGAAAAAACTGAGTCTCTCTATGCCTCTCCCAAACTCCCTCTGGGACTTATTTCAATCATGGCCAATATTGTTTAGATCCTCCTTTTTTTCTTGCACCTAGTGGGTAATTCCAGCAATAGTTTTATGGTCAGTGTGGTGGGAGAGGAACAAAAGAATTTTCAAGAATCAGTCATCTTCTATTGAATCCTTTTTTGAAAGTTTCGAATCAGCAATTTCAGAATTGCTTAACTCTTATGTGCAGAAGCATGATTATTCATTATTCACTTCATGGGATGCAAACATTCTTAAGGAATGGAAATAGGATGTTTTTCCTTCTCCTTCTTTGCCATCATCAGATAATAAAATTAAATTTGATAGGGCCTTTATCTTCTGGCAACTTCCTTAGACTTATTGTTAAAATTAATTTTGATGGTTGTTCACGAGGGAATCCAAGTATTTCAGGTGCTAGATCTTGCATTAGGGATGATAAAGGGAGATTGAGAGCCTACAAATAATCTACATTGCCTCCAGGTACTAACAATTTGGCCGAATCTCAAGATTTACTTCAAGGGTTGATTCTAGTCAAACAAATGGGATACACTAAAATTCATGTTGAGGGGGATTCCTCTATTATTATTAATGCTTGTAAGTGTAGGAATTATTTTAATTGACACATTCATTATGTTCTCACTCAAGTGTGGGATCTATTAGACTCTTTTGAGGAAGTTCATTTGTCACACACATATAGGGAAGGAAACAGGCTCGCGGATAGGCTAGCCAACCTAGGCTGCGATGGTGTAGTTGGTGACTCAGCAAAAGATGGTTTTAATTTAAATTTTATCCTTTCTTACCTGGATGATACATTAAAGTCAGATTTTATCCTTGCAGTAAAATATTAGCCTCTTAAAAAATACTCTAATCATTATTTCAAGTTTGTTTGGTTTGCATTGATATGATTTTTGCAGGACATATATTATGGGTATTGAGATATTATTCATTATCCTTATGGTCGCATGTGCAAATAGTTATTAATTGGCCTATTGGCGGCTGCTCTCATGGCAAAAATTTGGATTTGTTATCTTCGAGCATGCAAAAAAATTTCTCCATGCGCCAGTATTTACTAGCCTCAAAATCCAAGGCTTGAGCAAACATATTTCTATTATTATCTTCTCCACCAAGTTTCTGGCAGTTTTATCCTAGTTTCAATCAACGAGTTTTTTTCGCTTGGCAAGCTATTGTTTTCTTAATGCAGCTAGACAGGGACATTAAAGGGATGAGTGACATGTAGAACTCTCCAATATGTCATACATGTTGAAGAGAGCACCTTGAATACATGCCTCACAATTATAGGGTTAACATTTATGTACAAGAATGGGAGCAACCTTTCTCTGAACACATATCAGATGAACATCTTGGCTCGATTTTTCTTTCCCACAGTTATCAAGTGCGAAAGAGTCATTTTCCCCTCTCAATTGGTGTCAATTTTCCTTTCTAATTCTTTTGACCTTCTTCAATCCATGCCTCTTTTGGAGATTATAGCTGTTAAAGTGGTCAGAGATGTTTTCCTTCCAGATAATAAGCTTTTGCTTGTAGTGCAGAGGTATGACTTATGGGATGGAGCAACTTACATAGGTGGTATCTTCCCACAACAACTCCTCCTTAACAAGCATGTTTTCCTTCCAATTTATGACAACATCAAATACTCTTTGGAAATGTAGAATTATGCTTTTATTCAGAGGGTTTTAGACATACATTATAAGGACATTGAGCATGAAATGATGGTCCAAATTAAACAAAAAGTCAATACCCATCTTATCCTCCTTCACGCTCCTTCTGTTGATACAAGAGACTCGAAGGCTCCACCGACTACTTTGCATAATCTCATGCTAGACCTCAATGCTCCTCCTCAGCATGACCTTATTTTGGAAGGTGGTGAAATCAGTTCTACCTCATTACAACAGGCTACCGGGGATATGATCTTACCTGTTGATCTACATGATGACTTGGAAAGGTATCCAATGGTTATGGAAGAATAGATATTTGCATGGCTCTATTTTTAAAAAAATTTGCTATGATAAAAATATGATGGTGCCTTCAGTGGATATTGGCACTTTTTGATTGGTTGGCTTCTGAAAGTTTTTCTAACTTATATCTGTCGGCATCACTTGGGTTTACTTGGCATTCTATGTTAATGATTGATTATCATCTTTGTAAATGGGTCATTGGCCTTGTTTTGGGAATGACCCTTCACTTCACCTAGCCTCGGTTTTTACATTTTAGGATTTAGGCTTTAGTCTTTAGTTTTTTAGGTCTCTTTCTTGTCGAGTCAAGCTATAATCGGAGGTTTTCTCCCTTGGCTCTTTCCTTCCGGTATGCTCGTCGAGCCAAATTTTTTGTAACATCTTTATTATATATATATATATATATATGTGTGGTCTTCCACTTTTGCCAAAAAAAAAATATATATTCTAGGACAATTGGTCTGAAATGATGTCCCTACATTCGATAATGAAGTTCTTGATTCTCCTTACCCACTTAAAAATAGTCTCCTTATAAATTTTCCACACCAACTTTGCCCCTAAAGCCTTGTTTTGTAAGGCCTGGTTTTTTATACCAATACCACCATCCTCCTTGGGTTTACAAATCTTACCCCAGGTGATCAAAGCAAACTTCTTCTTGTCTGTTAAGCCCTGCCAAAAGAAGCTTCTCAACTTTGTATCTAGTTTGGTCCTCATGCCTGATGTTATAGGGAGGCAAGTCATTTGAAATTGTAGTGTGGCAGATAAAACAAATCTAAGCATGATAACTCTACCGGCTGAAAACAACCACTTTCCTTTCTAGGATTGGAGTTTCTCATCTAACCTTGCAAGCACATTATCCCAAAGATTAGAGGATTTGATGCCTTTCTCTAAGGGTATCCCTAGATATTTACAAGGTAAGGTTCCTCAT
Organism: Cryptomeria japonica; assembly: GCF_030272615.1. Classification (NCBI taxonomy): domain Eukaryota; kingdom Viridiplantae; phylum Streptophyta; class Pinopsida; order Cupressales; family Cupressaceae; genus Cryptomeria; species Cryptomeria japonica. The sequence continues at coordinate 564,841,491 of NC_081409.1, read as the reverse complement.
TTGAATCCTAGAAGGTTCAAAATTCCTTTCTCTAGCTTAGAATTTGTATTGAAAAATAAGATGTTCGATTTGTCCATATTGACCATTTGACCAAAGGCTTTAGAGTACCATTTAAGAATAAGGTTCAGGTTCCTAGCTTCCTGCATACTGCTATCACCAAACAATAGGGTATCATCAACAAACTGTTGGTGTGTCACTACATGAAGCAAACTAGTGATCTTTATACCTGAGAGATTCCCCAATTATTGTGCTTTGTGAATGGTCCTCCCTAAAGCCTCCACCATAATAATAAATAAGAAGGGGGAAATAGGGTCCCCTTGTCTTAATCCTCTGGATATCTCAAAGAATCCTTCCAGGGTTCCATTCACTAGAATGGACACCCTTGGGCTGGATATACATTCAAAGACTAGATCAACCCATTATTTATTAAATCCAAAGGCTTCCATGCACTTACACATGAATCTCCAATCTACCCTATCGTATGCCTTTTTAACGTCTAGTTTAACCAATATGCATGAGGAATGATTTTGTTGAATGGAATGTATAGCTTCACGCGTGCAATAATTACTCCACCATAGATTGATCTCCCCAGGATGAAGCCTATTTGTTCTTCAACAATGATGCCAGAGAGTAATAATTTAAGTCTATTTGCTAGGGTTTTTGCAAAGTTTTTGTAGATAGTGTTACACAGGGATATAGGCCTAAAATCATCCATACACTCAGCTCTCTCCTTCTTCAGAATTAGGGAACTAAATGTATAATTGTTTTCCCTTAGAAATTTCCCAAAGTTCCTAACAATCTCTAGAGCGTTAACTAGCTCATCCCCCATGAAGCTCCAACATGCTTGGGAAAAACATGTTGGAAAGCCATTCGGGCCCAGAGCCTTATCTAGGTGGAGTTGCTTCAGGGCTTCTTCAATCTCTATTTTGCAAAAACTGCTATTTAAAATCTTATTCTGCTATGCCGTTATGAGCTTAGGTATGTTTGCTAACAAGCTTGTTTGGGTTTTTAAGTCTGAGGCATCACTTTGATTCATAAGTTTTTGAAAAATAGGATACATCTTTGTTAGAGATTTCCTCTGAATTTTTTGAAAATGACCAATCATCTCTCTTAACCTTTGTAATCCTATTAATGCTTTTCCTAACTTTTGTGTTGGAGTGGAAAAACCTGGTGTTCCTATCACCCTCCTCAAGCCAAGTCTCTCTAGATTTCTATCTCTAGAAGATTTCTTCTTTAGATAGAATAACTTCATATTTCTTTTTATTTTAAATAAATTTCTTGATTCATACCTTCTTTAATTACTAGCTCATTTAGGTTCTCTATCTCTCCTTCTAGTTGTTTTTTCACTTTAAAGATGTCTCCAAACTGCTCCTTATTCCACAATAGTATTTTCCTCTTCAAGACTTTCAATTTTGTGACAAAACAAAATAGCTTTGAGCCTGTAACTTTCTCCTCTTTCCACCATCTCTCAATCATTTCTAAAAAATCCTCATTTTTCAACCACATTTTTTCAAATTTGAAAGGGCTCTTGTGCGGTTTTGTGTCCTCAGAAATGCTTAAAAGAAACGGGAAGTGGTCTGAACCAAACATGGGTAAAATAGTGGTTTTAAATAGAAACTGGAAATCAATAATGTTTCCTCTGAAGAGGAATCTATCAAAGTTTTTGGCAATGTGATTAAATCCAAGCCTCCTATTAGTCCATGTGTAAATATTGTTCTCCATCTTAATATCCATGATATTATGGCTAGTGGTCCAGTTCCTAAAATTAGTAAGGGATTAAGGTTCTTTCTTAATACCCCCAAATTTATCTGAGAGGTCAAGGATGGAATTGAAGTCTCCTCCAAGAATGCAATTCTACTTTGGGTTTAAGTAGAACTGACAACTTAACTCTTCCCATACTCTCCTTTTCTGATCATTTGGGATAGGTCCATAGATATTGAAAAGGGTAAATTTCAAGTTACTAGTCAGACTACTAACTAAAGAGCACAACCAAAACTTTCTCTTATCAAATAATTCCATCGAGACTCTTCTAGGATCCCAAAAAGTTCCTACACCACTAGAGGCTCCCTCTGCAAGGACTGCCTCCCCTTTCCAACAGACTAGTCTTTTCCTAAAATCCACTAGTTCTGACTCATTGGGTTTTGTCTCTTGAATCATAATTATTTCTGCTTTACCAGAAAGGATGCAACATTTTACAATACATTGCTTGTTAGGGGCATTCATGCCCCTAACATTCCACATAAGGATTTTCATGGCAAGATGGAAAGGTACTTCCCCTTCCCTGCATACAAAACATCGATGATCTTAGTCTGATCTGCAGCTCCCTCGGCTTCATTCCTAAGCTCTAAGAGAGATTTTCTCCCTCTCCTCTTCAGATTCCCACAATCCATCCTTGTTTTAGCAAATTTTGACTCGGCTAGACCCAATACATCCCTTGTAGGAGCTAATACCTTGGTCATGTCAGGGCCACCCTTACCTATATCATCTACTACATCCACCTCAAGAATAACTAGCCCAATCTCTAACGAGAGTTGCTTCCTAGCCATTGCTTCTATTTCTAATTCATCCATATCCACTGCTTGAAAACCAAACACATATTGCAATTCTAAAGGCATCTGTACTTTGCCATCCGCCTCCTCTTGCCTAACATCTACCTGTTGATCCAACATTTTTATCTATTCCATAACATCAACTTTGAAATCCTCCGCTTCTTTGATCAGTTGTCATAGGGAAAATTTTCTAGAGGAGATCCTATCCTCTGACACTTCTATAATGGGCTTTCTCTTACTACTAATACATGGTTCATTACCTATATGAAACTTCGATTTAGGATTTTTATCTTGTTCTATCGACCTAACACATGAATCTACTTCAACAGGTCTCTTAATGCTCTCTATAGGTGCATTTGAGGAAGAAGCTATTTGTCATATTAGATTGTTCAAACCGTTGGTTGTTTCTAACAAAAATGTTAGTAGTATCTATTTCACCTTCATAAAAGGAGGTTATAATCCACCAGCTTCCAATGTCAGATGTAATTTCAATAGGATCTAAAGTTAGAGAATCAACACTAAACTCTATTAGTAGTTTTATATCTTTTGTCAAATCCTTGCTCTGAATACCCTCTACTCCTAAGAAAACTCCTATTTACGAACCTATCATATCCATAACTTCCGAGGAGTGATATTCTATTGGCATCGGTCCTATATTTACCCATTTTACAACTTTCTTAGGTTTAAATAATTTTGGATTGATATTAGCTTGCCATTCAAAACATTGGAACATATAACCCTTGAAAAGTTTAATTTCCCCATAAAGGATTTCTTGTTTAATATAAGAATTTAAACAAGTAATCAACATAAAATACTTACCTGATTTGAAAATCTCATTTTCCACCATTCTGCTATATCTTGAAAGGATTGGTTCTGTCCATTCCATTTTTCTATAAGACCTACCTTAGTATAATATTCCCAGAATTCTTGAAGAAGGTCCTTTTCCAGATTAAAAGCCTTCCTTTGATGCTTATTATCATTATTAGGGCCTTCTACTGCCCTAGGGCATTCACTGTCTTTGTTCAGGGCAGAGCTTACCCTAATTTATTTCACTCTGGAATGATTCTATCATTCTGCGCATTAGCCCTAGGGTGTGGATTGATTTTCATTTGAGGGAGCTGATGGCCCAACTTTCTTCTCCCTGCATCAACCCTAGAAAATATAGTCTTCCTAGGATTCACAATCAACCGCCTTTGATTCAGAACATTCCTTTGGTCCTTCAGCTGCTCTTTAGATAGGCTTGGAAAGGCAACCAATTGTGGAGGCTGATGTAAATTTCTTCCATAATTAAAATTTTCACGTAGAGATCGACCCGTGGGGGAATTTGCGACTGGACCCCTAGAAGGATATCAAAAACCCAGTTTATTATTACCCACAAGGTTTCAATTTAACCCAGAGGCAACAATATGAACATTTCTCTTTGCTTGTCGCTTTGCTACCATTCTCCTACCAGGTTGCTCTATGAAGGCCCTTGTCTGGGCATATGATGTTGAGTCAAACACATTTTTTGTTATTATTCGCATATAATTGCAGAGCTCTCTCTATATATTTTAATATAATATAATAAATTTAAATATAACGTAATAATTAAGTTTACGATTTAATTAGATTTAGGATTAGGATTAAGTTAGGTTACTTTTACAGTTGTTGTTAGGTTAAGGTTTTGTTAAATTTTCAATTTAGGGTTATGTTAAGGTTCAATTAGAAAGAGTGTTAGATTTAAGGTTAGGTTAGGGTTAGTGTCAATATTCTTAGATAAACATTAGAACTATTTTGGCATACAATTCAAAACTTGGATAAGTAAGGATTAGAGTTCAATTAGAATAGATATTTTAATTATATATTATTTTATTATTATTATTATTATTATATAATATATAATTATATTATTTTACTTTTATTAGTATATTATTATAGTTAAATTTTATTATTATTCTTATATTATCATTATTATATTATTAATATAATAATATAACATAAATATTAAATAATTTAAAAAAATATAATTATAATTACTATATTATAACAAGTGCCAGTACTTGTCATTTTAATATTGTAATAGAAATAATAAATGTAACTATTATTATTTGAATAAATAAGAATGATCTTTTGAATTAGTTGATTATTAATCAATTTTTAAATCGTAAGGTTGTAAGATTGTAAGATTGTAGTTATATGATTTAGAAATAGAAATAGTGAATGTGATTTGAATTATATTTGTAATTTTGAATTGTATACATTGTAGATTAAAATTAAATGTATTGTAGTTTTATTTTAATTTTGATTTTAAAAAATGAGATTGTATTAGAAATAGTAAGATATATTGTAACATTATCTAATTCTCTTGCACTTTTCAGTGATAGAGTATTGAATTACATGAGAATAACCATAACAAAACTAAAATAAATAAATTTTATATTATAATAACTAAAATATTTATATTTTAAATATTATATTATTATTATTATTATATAAACAATATAACTTTCTGTAAAGTGGAAAATTGGATCCTAGTGACTCCCCACCTAGGAGAGAGAAGGGAAGCCACTAGGATGATTTTCACTTGGGAGGAACTTTACATTCAAAAGAGGGGCTTGGATCCACTAGATCCAAATCCGAGGGAAACAAGGATGTGAATTCCAAATGGATTGCAAGGGTTGAAGTGTGATTTACCCTCTTTTGTAAATGAGAAAGTTGACTTGTTGACTATGCGGAAAAGAGAGAGAAAATGAGTGAAATGAGGAGCTACCAGTTCGGGATCGCGCTGTAACTTCGGATCTGAGCTAATTAGACTGATACAGACCTACCCTGTAAATTTGGAGAAAAGTCATTGGGACCATGGCGGGAATGTACATGATCCTATTGGCAATATAGCATTATAACAGACAATGAAAGATTGTTGGCATTTCAATAAGGATATTGAGAAGGTTGTTGATGATTATGGATATAACTGATTAAGGATGTTTACTGTCTTGATATTATTATTTTGTCATCGATGTCAAGAAATTGATTTTCTAATTCAGTATGATGTTGCCATATCTTGAGAATTATGATTTGAAGAATATAAAGATGTCGGTAAAAGACACAGAAAGATTATGATGAATAAGGTATTCAATGGGCAACTATTACCGAGTCAGACAATTATGAGATCATGATGTTTAGATTGTTTTAACATCATACATATGTTGTAAATTGTAAAGGTTAATACTATACTATGTTATCAAGTAAGGAACCTAGTCAGTAAACCCTAAGGAACCTAGTCGGTAAACCCTAAGGTTATCGCTATCGGTTAATGAAGGTGGAATGTCTACCAAGTGAAGTTTAGTATTTACCGAGTTGTTACCGAGTTGTAACCCGAGCTATAACAGAATGCATTAAATAGTTACATGCATTATTTAATGAAGGAAGCTAATGAGCGGGAACTGATTGAATGATTGGTATGTCGTTAATATAGTTTGTTAAGAATCAAAGGCAATGGAAAGTCAGCATGAAGATCTACAATGCAGATTGAACCGCTATACCCTAGCACAAGTTCCAAGAAATGTATGCAAGTTCCAAGGCAGGGTAAAACATTTTCAAATTGAAAGATGCATTGAACCTGGACAAGATTGAAGATCTGATGGTTATGATTGATCATGGGAAATGTGATCAAGGAGATTAAGCGATTACCTAATTGTTTATAAATAGGGAGCTGTTGATAAACAATGTAAGCGGGCAAGTGTATGCACAGGGATGCTACATAGTGATTACCGAGCACAAAAGCTTGAAGACCTGTTTGAATAACAGAGTATAGAAGCTCAACAGATGGACAAGATTAGTTCTATGTCTAGATTGTATTGAACAAATAAGAATCTGCTTTAGCATTTTAGATGTGAAGTTGCAGATAGATTTTATTACTGTTATTTTGTGAAAGTGACAGAAAATATCTTAACTGAGTGGACTTAACAGTCTTATTTGTAAAACCCTCTAGCATGGTGACATTCTGATTGAGTGTTTGAAATCCTTTAACAAGGTCACTTCTAACAAGGTGAAGATCCTAACAGATCTGAGGGAAATCCCTTAACTGGGTCACATCTAGCAATGTGTTTGTAATCTTTAACAGGATTTGCTTTTAACCGAGCATACTCTAGAAGAGTATATTTCTTAGTGGGTCCGAAATCCCACAGTGGTTTTTCCCTATTTGGGTTTCCATGTTAAACCTGGTGTTATGAGGTTTATGATGTTTATATGCTTTTGAGTTCGCATGTTTTGGTTATATTACTAAAATATATGTTACCAAGGTTGAATCTGATGTTTTTATGGAAGATTAAGTTTGTATGATTCACCCCCCCCTCTCATCTTGTTGGCTATTGGATCTGTACTTATATTAAGTATCAGAACTATCAACTGGTATTAGAGCTTTGGACTCTAGAAGAAAAGTTTAAAGGCAATTGAGTTAAAGATCCAAAGATGTATAAGAGGGATGCACCAAAGCTGAACAAGTCAAGTTTCTCTACATTGCAAAAAAGAATGAAGCTACATCTATCAAGAGTTGGAGAATATACTGTATGCTATCTGGAGAATGATTTTGTTACACCGAGCACCTATCCATTGACTATGGAAGAGATAAAGGCAAAGCAAGAATATATTCAAGAAATGATTGAAATAACATCTGCATTGACCAACTCAGAGTTTAATGATCTAGAAGGCTGCAATGATGCAAAGGCAATGTGGGATAAGCTCATATCAGTATATGGAGGAGATGAAAATGTTGTAAGAGAAAAAGTAGATAGTCTAAGAGGACAATTTGAATCTATGAGGATGAATGAAGGTGAGAACATAACTCAGTACAATACAAGACTAAAGGAGATTGTCAATCAAATCAAAGGAGCAGGTGGAACTATTGAAGAAAAGGATATAACAAGTAAGTTGTTGAGAACACTTCTACCAACTTATGCAATATGAGCCTCTGCAATCAATGAATTGAGGTCTGTACCTAATATGCCAGTTTCTTTAGATGCTACTATTGGTAAGCTACATGCATTTGAGTTAAGTAACTTTGATAACAGTGGATCTTCGGTAAATAAAGTTGAATCTGCATTTAGTTCTTTTCATCTTGATGAATCTAATGATTTCAATGAAAGAAAGTATAAGTACTCTGAAGGAGATCACAGTGGAGCAAGTGAAAGATTTCGTAAGAACATGGAGGAAGTACACAAACTATATGAGGAAATCAGAAAGCAAGAAGAGTTTGAAGCACTATTGGCCAAAAGGTTACCGAGAGGCAAAGGTAAGTATAAAGGAAAACTACCTTTGAAATGTTTCAATTGTGATAAGATAGGACATATGGCTTCTAATTGTCCTAACAAATATTCTAATGAAAAGAGAGATTACCGAGATGACAGACATAAAGATAATCATTACAGAGGACACCGAGACTTCAGAAGAAGAGATAAAAAGACATGTTTAATAGCTGATGAGGAATCCAATGATGATAAATCAGATGAGACTGGTACAGAGGAAGTAGTTTATGTGGCTATCAAAGATGGATCAGATGAAGAAAGGTATGAAGAAAAAGCCCTAATATCTCACATAAACACTAATGATTCTTGGATCATAGATAGTGGATGCTCACATCATATGATAGGAGATAAACACAAGTTTGTTATATTAGAAGATTATGATGGAGGCTATGTCAGATTTGGTAATGATGCACCATGTTCGGTGAAAGGTAAAGGATCTATAACACTTCTTGACAATGCAAGATGCAATGATGTTTATTGGGTTGAAGGTTTGAAATACAGTTTGTTGAGTGTAGCACAGCTAAACAACACAGGTTACCGAATAGAATTTCAGAAAGGAATTGTCAAAGTTCATGACAAGAATGGAAAGTTAGCTGCTACTGGGACACAAACAAAAGGTAACACATTTCACCTTGACTCAACTCGTAACAAGTGTTTATATGCAAAGATAGATGATACCTGGTTATGGCATAAAAGGTTTTGTCATGTAAATTTTGATAATCTGATCAAAATAAGTAAGAAGCACCGAGTAAGAGGTCTACCGAGTCTTGAAAAACCTAAGAATGCTATGTGTCAAGGATGCCAGATGGGTAAGATGACAAGATCAAGCTTTACAAGTAAGTCTTACACTTCTAAGGGAATTTTAGATCTAGTGCACACTGATCTTTGTGGTCCTATGAAATTTCAAAATTATTATGGTGATAAATATTTCATATTATTTGTGGATGACTATTCAAGGATGATGTTAGCAATGTTTTTAAAAGAAAAATCAGAAGCTTTTCAAATGTTTAAATGGTATAAGGCAAGAGTTGAAAATAAGATAGGAAGACAACTGAAATGTCTTAGATCAGATAGAGGAGGCGAGTTCACATCTAATGAAATCAACTTATTCTAAAATGATCACGGTATTAAAAGACAAGTCTCTGCACCGAGAAATCCATAGCATAATGGAATAGCTGAGAGAAGAAACGGATCTATTGTGGATTGTGCTAGAACACTGATGATTGAAAAGAAGGTGCCACAAACATTTTGGAGAGAAGCAATAAGCATAGCAGTTTACACCTTGAACCGAGTACAATTGAAGAAAGGTACTTTGAAGACACCATATGAAATCTGGTATGATAAGAAACCTAATGTAAGTTATTTTAAAATCTTTGGAAGTAGATGCTATGTTCACAAAGATGATAGAAATGGCAAGTTTGATCAGAAAAGTGAAGAAGGAACATTTCTAGGTTATTCTTCTAGAAGCAAAGCATTTAAATGTCTGATCAAATCATCTAACAAAATAGTAGAAAGTGCAAATGTGAAAATTGATGAATTTGCAGAAAGAAATGATGAAGGAAATTCCAACGAACCAGAAGACTATGATGAATTTGTCTATGTTCAACCGAGAAGACTGTTGAAGAAAATGAAGAGAATATCCAGTTACTGAGTGATGAAGAAGATCATACAGAGCCTATCGAGCCTGTATTAGCCAAGTATGTCAGAAGACATCATGCACCAAGTCAGATTATAGGAGATAAGGATGATCCAGTGATGACAAGGAACAAACTAAGACATAACACATGTTTGATATCTGAATTTGAACCGAGAATAGTGAAAGAGGCATTTAACAGTAAAGATTGGATAAATGCTATGACAGAAGAGATTGATCAAATCAAGAATAATGACACATGGACACTAAACCAAAGGACAAAAATGTAATCAGTACAAAGTGGATTTTCAGAAACAAGCTAAATGAAAAAGGAGAGGTCATTTGAAACAAAGCAAGACTAGTTTGCAAAGGTTATGCTCAAGAAGAAGGAATTGATTATGGTGAAACTTTTGCACTTGTTGCTAGACTTGAAGGAGTAAGAACATTGTTGGCCTATGTTGCTTTCAAAAACTTCAAGGTATATCAAATGGATGTCAAATCTGCATTTTTGAATGGAATATTAGAAGAAGAAGTTTTTATTGAACAAACTGAAGGATTTGTTGAAGACAAGAATAAAGATCAGGTATGTAAATTGAACAAAGATTTATATGGTTTGAAACAAGCACCTAGAGCATGGTATGAAAGATTGCACTCTTATTTGATTAAGATTGGTTTTATAAGGACAAGTGAGAACAACAATATGTACATGAAGAATGATGAAAATGGAATACTGATCTCAGCCATATTTGTTGATGATATTATATTTTGTGGTAATGACTCTTTATGCAAGAACTTTGGAAATGAAATGAGCAAAGAATTTGAGATGTCATTAATTGGTGAGATAAAGTATTTTATAGGTCTACATATACTGCAAATGAAAAATGAGATTTTCATTACTCAATCCAAGTACATAAAGGAAATCTTGAAGAAATTTGGAATGGAGGATTCAAAACTAGTAAGTACTCCTATGACTACCAACTGTAAACTATCAAAGAATGATGATTCTGCATCTGTTGATGAGACACTTTACCGATCCATGATTGGAAAACTTCAATATGTTTTTCACAATAGACCAGACATAGCACATGCAGTAGGTATAGTTACAAGATTCTTTGCAGATCCTAAGGAAACACACATGACAACAATCAAAAGAATTTTTAGATACTTGAAAGGCACTGAGGATTATGGCTTAGTATATCAGAAAGGAAATGATTTTGATTTAAAAGTTTATACTGATGCTGATTGGGCAGGCAACATTGATGACAGAAAAAGCACAAGTGGAGGAGCTTTCTTTTTAGGAGAAAGACTAGTGAGTTGGCCTAGCAAGAAACAAGGATGTGTTTCACAGTCAACAGCAAAAGCTGAATACGTTGATGCAACATTGAATTGTACCAACATTGCATGGATCAAACAACTGTTGGAAGGTATAAATGAGAAAGTTACTGAGCCAGTAACTATATTCTATGACAATACTAGTGCCATTAACATTTCAAAGAATCCTGTTATGCACTCTAAGACAAAGCACATATCTATCAAATATCATTATCTTAGAGAAGAACCTCAAGAGAAGAAAGTGGTGTTGGAGTATGTTAGCACAAAGGAACAAATAGTAGATATCTTCACCAAGCCACTACCAAGGGACACTTTTGAATATCTCAGAAGTAAGTTAGGGGTCCTACCCCTATCTTCTACTCACTGACCGAGTTCGGTGAAAACATCAATCCAATGACTCTATCGCATATCTTTTGGGAGTTGATGCTGATTTATACACTTTAGTATGTTTTCTAAAGGTGTACAGGAAATATTACAGGAACATGGAATAGGAATTGTAGACAAAATGCTCTGACCAAGACTGAATTGATACACAACCGCAAGAAATCACTTCATACAGGAAGAAATTATGTTTTAGTTCTTTAATTTTTGGCATTGTTGTCAAAGGGGGAGAAGACTAGAAGAAAACTGAGAAGACTACAGTTTGGAAAGAAGACTGAGAAAACAGGAGAAGTCTAATGTATGGGGGAGAGCATTTTAGCATTTCAGAATCACAACAATCTGAATATTTTAAGGTGAAATCAATTGGTTTTGCCATCAATGCCAAAGGGGGAGATTGTTGGCAATATAGCATTATAATAGACAATGAAAGATTGTTGGCATTTCAATAAGGATATTAAGAAGGTTGTTGATGATTATGGATATAACTGATTAAGGATGTTTACTGTCTTGATATTATTATTTTGTCATTGATGTCAAGAAATTGATTTTCTAATTCAGTATGATGTTGCCATATCTTGAGAAGTATGATTTGAAGAATATAAAGATGTCGGTAAAAGACACAGAAAGATTATGATGAATAAGGTATTCAATGGGCAACTATTACCGAGTCAGACAATTATGAGATCATGATGTTTAGATTGTTTTAACATCATACATATGTTGTAAATTGTAAAGGTTAATACTATACTATGTTATCAAGTAAGGAACCTAGTCGGTAAACCCTAAGGAACCTAGTTGGTAAACCCTAAGGTTATCGCTATTGGTTAATGAAGGTGGAATGTCTATCGAGTGAAGTTTAGTATTTACCGAGTTGTTACCGAGTTGTAACCGAGCTATAACATAATGCATTAAATGGTTACATACGTTATTTAATGAAGGAAGCTGATGAGATGGAACTGATTGAATGATTGGTATGCCATTAATATAGTTTGTTAAGAATCTTAGGCAATGGAAAGTCAACATGAAGATCTACAACGCAGATTGAACCGCTATACCCTAGCACAAGTTCCAAGGCAGGGTAAAATATTTTCAGATCGAAAGATGCATTGAACCTGGACAAGATTGAAGATCTGATGGCTATGATTGATCATGGGAAATGTGATCAAGGAGATTAAGCGGTTACCTAATTGTTTATAAATAGGGAACTGTTGATAAACAATGTATGCGGGCAAGTGTATGCACAGGGATGCTACATAGTGATTACCGAGCACAGAAGCTTGAAGACTTGTTTGAATAATAGAGTATAGAAGCCCAATAGATGGACAAGATTAGTTCTATGTCTAGATTGTATTGAACAAATAAGAATCTGCTTTAGCATTTTAGATGTGAAGTTGCAGATAGATTTTATTATTGTTATTTTGTGAAAGTGATAGAAAATCTCTTAACCGAGTGGACTTAACAGTCTTATTTGTAAAACCCTCTAGCAAGGTGACATTCTGATTGAGTGTTTGAAATCCTTTAACAAGGTCACTTCTAACAAGGTGAAGATCCTAACAGATCTGAGGGAAATCCCTTAACCGGGTCACATCTAGCAATGTGTTTGTAATCTTTAACAGGATTTGCTTTTAGCTGAGCATACTCTAGAAGAGTATATTTCTTAGTGGGTCCGAAATCCCATAGTGGTTTTTCCCTATTTGAGTTTCCACGTTAAATCTGGTGTTATGAGGTTTATGATGTTTATATGCTTTTGAGTTTGCATGTTTTGGTTATATTACTAAAATATATGTTACCGAGGTTGAATCTGATGTTTTTATGGAAGATTAAGTTTGTATGATTCACCCCCCGCTCTCATCTTGTTGGCTATTAGATATGTACTTATATTAAGTATCAGAACTATCAAATCCTCCACAACATCCATTAAATGAAAAAGGGTTCTTCTGTCTCTGCAAATGAAGCCCAAACCTGCAATTATAGTTGCACATCTGCAACCTACACACAAAAAAGAGAGGGAGAATGGTTGTGGATAGGGTTTTACCTCAGTCAAACCCCAGTTGAGGAATCAACCTTGAAAGAAAGTAATTGCAAATGCTTGAATGTAAACAATGGAAATGTATACCTTGTAGATCTGCAACTTGTTGATGATGATTGCTTTGCTTCTTGAATGTAATCACAAATGTTGTATGAAATGGTATGTAACATGACAAAACCTTAACACACACACATGCTTGCAAATGAATGATGTAATGTTTCTCTAATAGATGAATGTAGAAGACTTGAATACTTGAATGCTTGATGATGACCTTGAAATACTGTATCTTCTCCTTATGCCCCTCATCCTCCAAAATGAGGGAATTGAATCCCCTTTTATACATGCCTCAAGGATTAATTTTCAACCATCGAAGGCTGACAAAGAGGAATTGCAAACCCCAAAGATAAATTATGGATGGGAGATTGGGCAAACCTAACATAGGGCCACCCTAAGGGATGGGGACAAGGGCTCCACGCCCCTTTCCTAGGGGGACCGGGGTGCCACAGCCCTATCCTGCCATATTTTGGGGCTCAGATAGGGTCTAGAGCAGTCACAGGTCTTGAAGGAGGAAGGGTGAAGGGGCGAGAATGTAGAAATAGGTCTTGGTTAGGAAGGAAGATGTCGTCACCAAGGTGAGGGCCCCAAATGTGGTTAAAATTGCAGGGTTCTTAATTTTATGACACTGCACTTTCTTATCAAATTTTTGTATTATTAAATTGCATGAGGATAACACTAACCTAACTAAAATAATATTATTAATATATTTTAATATTATTGTTAAGTTAGTGTTATGTTAAAGTTGATGTTAGGTTAGGCTTAAGTTAAATCTTTAGTTTATTGTTGTGTTAAGATTCAATTAGAGATATGGATAGATTTAAGGTGATATTAAAAGTAGTGTCATATAAATAAACATTAAGATTTTTATACTCTTACATATTTTAATTATTATATTGTTTTTTAATTAAAATATTCATTAAATCTATTTTAAAGATGACCCTAACCTAGCTAAAATAAATAATTATAATATTATTATACTAACATATCTAGATTTTAACATACCTATATTTTATAAATATATATAAGATACTACGAGAAATATGTATTGAGACAAACTTTAACCATATTAGAAAAAATGATCATATAAAATAGTTAAAGTTGCCACGTATTCAACAACATAACCTAATTCCTTAAAAAAAAATGTTATTTAAGATACATTAGTTAATGTTGCCACATATTAATAACATAACCTAACTCCCATAAAAATATAAGAATAATGTATATATAAAAAATTAAAATTAAATATTGCAGATCAAATAGTATATATATATATATATATATATATATATATATATATATATATATATATATATATATATATATATATATATATATATATATATATAGCTGACTCAGACTCGGACTCGGGACTCGGAGTCAGACTTGGCTAGACTCGAGAAAGTGAAAAACTCAAGAAATTTAGAGATTTTTAAAGATTTAAAACTTGTTTCATGCATCCTTTATTGAATACACCTTAAAGACATAATAACATCATCAAACTCATCTCATTTGATTACATACACAAGTATACATAAATCACATAAGCATAAACGCAAATTGAAGCCGAAGGAAATAACAAACATAGATATATAAGTATTGTCAAATGTATATAATATTACAAAACTCATGGAATAAAAAATCCATGTCATCATATGATCATCATCAAATGTTCCATACAAATACCAAAGGTAAACACAACTACAAGCCTATGGCTCAGAGGAACGTGCACCCTCTAACCCCAACCCCCTGCGAAGGCATCTAAGGTAGGTCCTGGATGATTCGACAACCATAGCCACTCCTCGTGACACCATGCCATGCTCACCAACATCAGGAACATCTATGTCACTATCTACCTCTAAATCTCCTATCTTTGCTCGTGCTCTCCGCTCCTCCTCTACCATGGCAATAACCTAGGCCTCTATATCTACCTGGTTAATCCAATCAGTGTCATCATCACTAAAGAGAACCACATTATCTGTCTCAGCATCCCTCTCTGCATCAGGATCAACCTTATCTAGAATGATAGGAGAGATGTCAACTAATGCATTCTTTCTCATTCTTAGGTGGAGGTTGTAGTGAACAAAGATGAGATCATTCATATTCTCCACGGATAATCTACTACACCTCTTGGAGTGTATGTTCTCAAACATACTCCAATTGCGCTCACAACCAGATGCATTGCATGGTTGGCTCAAGATGTGAATGGCCAACTTCTGAAGGTTTGGTGTCATTGGGCCAAAAAAGCTCCACCAATTATCTAAGTTTGAAATGAGAAAAATAAATAAAATCAGTCTCACACATAAACTCATTTAATAATATATAATAAAACTAAAGTTAAGCCTTACAATTTATTTTTACCTGGCATCATAGTTGTCCTACTTTCTTTGGCGATAGGACGATAGAAGGTCTCCCCTTGTGCATTTGAGAACAACTGTAACTCTCGAATAAGCTCTGCCTGAGTATAACCAATAGGTGCCATCTTCTCCATGATTGAGTATAGTCCATTAAGAACCTCCACATCAGCCTTGAAAGTAGGGCTAAAATGGAATGTTAGATTCAGATAATAGGCTGCTGCATGGATGGGCCTATGAAGCTGATTATGCCATCTCCTATCAATGATCTCCCAAATGAGACCATACTTGCTCTCATATCCTCCATAGATAGATTTGATGCCCTCCTTCACCCTATCCATGCCTTTATATGTAGCCCATTGCTGGCTTTTCCCCATCCACAACTCGCAACAGAACTACCAAGGGCTTAACAAACTGCAAAATTGAAAATATTGTGTAATTTAGAAAAATGAGCAAATAAGAGAATATGATGAATAAGTTATAAAACAAAAAGTTAAATTGTAGAATTTATAAAAAAATTACCTTCATTATCTCATCACAAGGGATCCAAAAGTCTCTCTCATAAAAAATGCAGTCTACCATATCTTTCCTTGCAAGGGTGGCATCATAGGATGAGGAAAACAACAACAATCATATGTCTCAAGGCCGACTTATAGCGAAGCATGGACTGCAATGTGATGAAGTTTGTGGCAAATATTGTGATTCCTGAATGAGCTAACTCCTTCTACTTTGTGTACTATCTCATAAGAGCCAACACCCATGAATGATTATATACAAATTTGCACACATTTCTCGCCCTTTCTACACATCTCTTGACCCATGGGAGTTTTCCAATATCCTCCAACATGAAGTTAATGCAAAGGGTGAAACATGGAGTCCAAACTATAGATGGGTGCCTCTCCATCAATATTCTACCTGCAACAACATAATTTTTTGCATTGTAATTAATTAAGTTACAAAATAGTAATTAATTTGCAAACAAAATTAGTTTGTAATCAAAAGTTTACCTGCAACAACATAATTTGTTGCATTGTCGATCACCACCTATACCACAT
>NC_081409.1:564337322-564442322 GCF_030272615.1 Cryptomeria japonica | reverse complement strand
TAAAGGCTTTATTCATCTAACTCAAGCCTAATCTCACCTCCAAAGGTAACGTTCATGTCATCTCAAGCATTTAATGCTTCTTCCCTCTCCTCTCAAGCCATCTCATTTTGACATTTGTCATCTTGGGATTGGGTTGAAATCTCTCACATGGATCATAAACCCATCAATCCTGGCCCTTGTTGAGATTACTCAATCTCAAGCATCCATTTCTCCATTTTTCCAATAAATAGAGCCCATTCCTTCTTCAAAAGGATCTAGAAATCTTGTATGTATCAAACTTATAGTAATTTTGAGAGAGCATTTAGAAGCATTTTTGTTTGTTATTTTGGCTAAAATTAACATAGAAAAATTAAGATACTTTCTCATATTAGCTTGTTTACATTTGCACAATTAGTAATATTCATTTTCATAATCTTGAATCTCCATAAGACATCCATTGTAGTACAAAAAGCTGAGGGCTACACTCATGTGGAACTTGGAGAGGACAGGAACAAGAAAGGAGCAACTATGAACATGTTGGAGGGCATCTTGGTGGGTTTTGTTTCTTTCCTTTGTTTTTGTATGCTCTTCATTTTCTGTTTTATATCTCTCTTGGTATGCATGTTTAGGATTATAGTTTCATTTGTCATTCATTTTTTATTGTCACTAACAATACTAATGACTTTGTCTTATGTTCTTATGTCCTTTTTTAGCGTGCATCATATATATATATATATATATATACACACACACACATACCCACACACACACACACACACACATATATATCTGTATACATATATATACATATGTATACATATATTCATGTATGTATGTATGTACATACATACATACATACATACATACATGTGTATGCATATGCGTATGTATGTATGTATGTATGTATGTATATAGATACACATGTACATGTAGATTCTTTTTATAGTTCAAGTCTGATTTTATACATACACATGTACATTTATTTATATTTAATGTGTTCTACTATTTGAAGGGAACGGTTGCACATCCATCGGACTGGGACTCTCACTCATAGGATCGCTCCATTTTTAGCCAACATGATGACCAAGCTGCCACTTAGAGCACGCCAATCTACATGTTTACCTTTATATATAATTTCATTGACATGTTTACATGTGTCCATCTGATATGTATTTAGGGACTTGATTGCATACATTTGATGATACACCTATACATTTGATATAATTTATGTTTGTGTTGGTAAACAAATTTGTCACTGTGAATTATCATTCAAACTTGACCCTGTTCACCAGAAAAGCAATGACAACTATCCCAACAGTTGGAGAGATTGTGGTGAAGCCACAATCTTCCTCTGCATTTGAGAGGGGCATCTCCCTTGTATGATGGGGGTATTTGTGATTTTTGCATACTTTTAACCTAACACTACATAATGGAGAAAAGATAGAACTAAAGAAAGATAACGAATAGAAACCCCAACAATAGACATATGAATACCAATTGAGCTATCACAATAGATAATGATTACAAAGGGGACAAAGTCTTAGACATGCTCTGATGATGAAAGAAGGACAACAAACCTCAACATACGAAGAAATAGTTTGTACTAACACATACAATTCAAGATACCAAGAAATGATGTGCTTCATCAATTACATTGGTTACTAATGATTTGCACGATTACATAAAGGGGTCACCAATTCAATATACGAGAAATTAGAAAATAACAACATAAGAGTGCATTTAGAATATACAAATTGAAATGCATTCTTGATTATTCTTTTGAAAATGTACAAGTCCAAAAGCCCTTAAATGTGAAGTGTCAAAACAAAAACCATTACAATTTTCACCCTCCATTTCTCCAGAGTTTCCCCCCCCCCCTTTATAAATGAATTGGCCTTGTATTTATAGGCATCTTGCAATAACTACCTTGATAACCAACTCATAACCACATTGAATAACCACCTTAGGTAAATACTTAGGATAACTACCCTAGTTACCCACTTAGATTAACTACCTAAGTGGCTATTTCTAGTAACTACCTTTTTTATTTAAGATAAGTTAGGATAACTAACTTTTACCAAGCTCAAGCCCAAAAGCTAACTTTAATTACAACAAGTGACTTAAGTCACTTTTACAAAGAACAACTCGAAACATTATAACATTAAAGTTATGGATCTTGCTGAAGTACACTTCTCCATCTTTGTCTGCTCAATTTTCCTTTGTAACCATCTTGTCATATAGCCATTCAAGGACGTAACACATATGTATTTCCCTTCGAATAGAAAACAGAACTCCAAGGGTCTCCATAAGAATGAAAATCCACCTTTCAAATGAGCACTATCATGAACAAGATGGCAATGTTCTGTTACTGCAATCCCTATACTCCATGATGTGACATTTCCTCCAAGCGGTTTGTAAACATTTCCAAGTGTATTTCCTACCGTTGCATTCCAAACTATGCTTTCTAAACTGTCCAAAATTATCGACAAAGTCCAATTAATTTGAATACACTGAGCCTTGTTTCATTAGTAGGCCTTTTGAGAAGTTTTCATATCAAAATTATTGATCGGCATAATTTCACTCTTGGTGTTGGCCTTCAAAAATATGGATGTAATATACTTTGTTGGCATATTGTGCAAGGTCACTAACTTAGGCATGTTGTTAAAACTGTTGATGAAGATATACAAGGCTCATTTCGGTGACATCTAAGTCTTTGGCAAAATACCGATCTTAAAATTCTTCCACCCATTATTTACTTTGTGAGGATTGCGAACAACTCAAGCAACTACGCGAAAGGACCGATCCACACACTGTTTCTACTCATTTATAAATAATTGGTGATTTGAAGAACATCCACAAGTCTATCGGTATTTTAGTTGGTTTGTTAAACTTAGTGAGACAATCGAGTTGATGGCCCCTTCATTTTGGTGGAAATAAGAATATCCACAACTTTTTTTTAATGTGTTAAATAGCTGATGTGATAGGAGACTTAGCATTTGAGGATTCTAGGAGACCTTTCAAATTGACAACTATTGCACGCAAGTTTTCAAAGGCCAAAAAGTTTAAAATTTTCCAAGTTTAAAAATAGTGGTAACAACTGGCTGTGATTGGGGACAAGGACTGCAAATGATGCAAGATGAATCTAGAATCTTTGCAAAGGATCAGTGCCTTGAGCATCGGGCAATAGAGTCACAAAAAGAGGAGGCAACATATGGACTATCTAGAGAGAGAAAATACAAACCAAAAATTCAGACTAAATATGTACATGGTGGGCAAAGCCTACGTCAAAATTCTCCAGGATGGTCATATAAAGCAATTCACAGGCTTAGAAAAATAAGAACCTGTCTAGAAAAGTGATGTGCATCCATGTGACACCTGTAAGCTCAATAGGTTATCAAGATCAACATGTATAAGATGAAAAACATCTTTGTCCAACAAACCAAACAACCATCTCTCATCATAAATCTGTGGGCTCTCTTGAATGATTTGGGTACCACTTTCTATGATATTGATTATATGTTCTGGCATCATGTTAATCATATCAGCCTTCTCTATTTGAATATCCTTTTGATGATTTGGATTGGAAGACATTAACCCACAAATTGGACAACCTTCATAAAGTTTGTGACATGAAGAAACTTTTGTCAATACAAATACTAAATTTGTCTTTTGGAAATCAACTTCCAGGAGCATAGGATCATCTTGTGTGATGACATTTTCTTTTTCTTCTATCGAGAGGACTTCAAAGAGTTCTTTATCCATGGAATCCAAAATTGAAGAAGACACCACACTTCCAAATTTTTGTTTCATGAAGATAGGGATATTTGTTGGGATATCTTCATAGTTTTCATCTTCAACCTGTTCATAGATATTTGCATAACTTTTTATTTTATTTTATGATAAAGAGTGGATGCTTGACGGTTCATCTTATTTCACTTGGGGCTGATTTGGAAGATCATCAATATCTTCAAAAATAAAGGTCTCCAATTCTGAAGGAAAAGAAGATATTTGCAAAGTTTCATTTATGGTTATCTCTCCACTGGTTAAGGTAGTACAAAGTTGCTCAGAAGTTACAAAAACTTTGACATCATCAATATTACTGTCATCTCCATTAATTGGTGATGGAATGGTAGGAATGTCTTCTCCACAAAGAAAGTCATTATTTGAAGCATTGGGAAACCAACTGGGAATAAAAACTACTTGAGATTCATCTTTATGCATCTCTCTTCACCATTCTCTTCATTCTTGGGTTGCATGCATGCCTGGAAAGCATTTGATACCTTTTCTTCAAGCTCCTTGTTTTCAGATTGATGAAAGACTTCTTCTTTGTTGTGGTAATCTTCATAATGCTCATGGCATCCATGAATGAGATCTTCTTTTTCTTCTTCACTCACTTCATCTTGATCTTTCTTTTGACCAGTGTCCTTGTTAACTAGTATGGCTTCATCTTCCTCAACACATGCATAATGTGAAGGATCTTTTTCAAAACTTAAATCACAAGACATCTCATTAGGAATGTGCACATCTTCAAGAAAATAATTTACTCCCTTCTCTTTTTGTTCAATTGTTTGCAATTTTTGAAACAAGGAAGGATGCACTTTGTTAGGATCAAGTTGCCTATTGCCATAAAAGCTTTTCAAAGATTGAACTTGCTTAGCATCACAAGATCTTGATTTCTTTGAGCAGCTAGCAAAACAAAAGGATCTTTTTCTTCATCATTGTTGTTGTTTACCTCTAGTTGAAGTGAATGATCATGAGTAAGAAACAATTTTACCCTTCCTTCTTTCTCTTCAATTACCTACAAAGTTTGGAGTAGAGAAGGATGAATTTTATTAGGATCAAGTTGCTTTCCACCATAGAATTTTTTCAAGAAGTTGATTTGTTCAGGATCATCAAGACTTTGATTATGTTGAGCAACTGGTATAGGAGAAAGAGCACCTTTGTCTTCATCTTTCTTGATTGTTGATGATTTAGGTGAATGATCACAAGCAAGAAAACCAATCTCTTTTTCATTATTTTCTTCAATCTTTTGCAACACTTGACATAAGGAAGGGTGAATCTTATCAAGAGTAAACTGCATACCACCATAAAAGCTCTTCAAGAATTCAACTTGTATGGGCTCCTCAGGAACTTGCTTCTTTTGATATAAATAGTCTTCATCATCACTTTCACTGTCACTTTCATTTTTTCCTTTGTACCAAACCATTCTTCTGAATTCACTCTTTCAGATAGAGTTGCTAACCTTCATTCTGAAGAAGGTACCTTAAAATTTCTAAGGAACAAAGCACACTAGTATTTCGTTCCCCAACAAAGTCACCAAAAAACTGTTGGTAAATAGATTTGTCACTGTGAATTATGCTTCGAACTTGACCCTGTTCGCCCAAAAAGCAATGACAACTGTCCCAATAGTTGGAGAGATTGTGGCGAAGCTACAATCTTCCTTTGTGTTTGAGAGGGGCATCTCCCTTGTATGATGGGGGTATTTGTGATTTTTGTGCACTTTTAACCTAAAAGTACATAAAGGAGAAAACATAGAACTAAAGAAAGATAAATAATAGAAACCACAACAATAGACATACGAATACCAATTGAGATTTCATAATAGATAATGATTACAAAGGGGATAAAGTTTTAGACATGCTTTGATGATGAAAGAAGGACAACAAACCTCAACATACGAAGAAATAATTTGTACTAACACATACAATTCAAGATACCAAGAAATGATGTGCTTCATCAATTGCATTGGTTACTAATGATTTGCATGATTACATGTAGGGGTCACAGATTCAACATACGAGAAATAAAAAAATAACAACATAAGAGTGCATTTAGAATATACAAACTAAAATTCATTCTTGATTATTCTTTTGAAAATGTACAAGTCCAAAAGCCCTTAAATGTGAAGTGTCAAACCAAAAACCATTACAATTTTTACCCTCCATTTCTCCAGAGTCCCCCCCCCTTTATAAATGAATTGGCCTTGTATTTATAGGCATCTTGCAATAACTACCTTGATAACCAACTCATAACCACTTTGAAAAACCACCTTAGGTAAATACTTAGGATAACTACCCCAATTACCCACTTAGAATAACTACCTAAGTGACTATTTCTAGTAACTACCTTTTTCTATTTAAGACAAGTTAGGATAACTAACTTTTACCAAGCTCAAGCCTAAAAGCTAACTTTAATTACTAAGTCAGTTTTACAAAGAACAACTTGAAACATTATAACATTAAAGTTATGGATCTTGCTGACACTTCTCCATCTTTGTTTGCTCAATTTGCCTTTGTAACCATCTTGTCATATAGCCATTCAAGGACGTAAAACATATGTCGTTCCCTTCGAATAGAAAATAGAACTCCAAGGGTCTCCATAAGAATGAAAATCCACCTTTCAAATGAGCACTATCATGAACAAGATGGAAATGTTCTGTTACTGCAATCCTATGCTCTATGATGTGACATTTCCTCTAGGCAGTTTGTAAAAATTTCCAAATGTATTTCCTACCGTTGCATTCCATATGACAACGGCTCTTTCGATGGCTCTTTATGATACATTTCAGTGCATTGTTTTTGTTTCCATATTCAACATGTATGTCTTTGAGAATGATTGCAACTCCAATATCTGACAAAAATGTCCCAGCCAATGTGTTTTAATACATGTCGATAACCTGTCCCAAAATTCTCGTTCTTGAGCACGGGAAGATGCCGGCAAAGCTCGTGAGAAATGGATTTATATTTGCAGTTGCATTCTCTTGAAATTTTCTAAAGTTCTTTCGGTAGACATTGCACTTTGAAGATCTTTGAAATCGCCTTTTTCCTCATCTATTTCTGGGAGACTTTATACTTCAAAAGGCGACTTTTCTTTAAGATAATCTGATAAACTTTTACACGATTTATCTATGATTCTTTATGATATACATATCTACCACATGCAACTGCAACTCAAACATCTGATAA
Source organism: Cryptomeria japonica (assembly GCF_030272615.1). Classification (NCBI taxonomy): domain Eukaryota; kingdom Viridiplantae; phylum Streptophyta; class Pinopsida; order Cupressales; family Cupressaceae; genus Cryptomeria; species Cryptomeria japonica. The sequence goes on along the minus strand of NC_081409.1, from coordinate 564,435,378 downwards.
AACCCTTTTACAAATAATGCTCCACTCCATGCTTCACATTTTGCATGCACAAAGAGAGAACGTTCAAGCATATGCTACAACCACGATGACACCACATTTATTTGAGTGATTTTATCAATCTATTAAGGTGATTTGTTTTTATTTGCAGCTTGAGTTCATATATGATCTTCAATGACCAATAAAACACGTCCTCACAATCGATGTTGGTGCATCGCATTGAGTGTCTTCAAGGTGGTCACCACATTCTTTTATGCATGCCGGCTGGCACTAGTCGAGCTGCAAATTCTTTGAGGTAAATCCCTATGAGACAATTCTCGAGCCTTTACAATAAGTCCATTTTATTCCAACCTACAATGATTGAGATGATATCTCTTTGAGGTATTATGTAAAACAAATGAGGTACATTATCTATCACTCCACATTTTGCATACACATTTATGAATGATCTGTTACACCTTTACACCTCACTGTTATAGGCCGAACTCTAATGTCAAAGATGTGGCTTAGGATTTGTTTGCATTCCTGCCATGAGCTTGGTAGTTATATTTGCTGAGAAGTTCTTGAGAGCATTCCATCATATATATTCGATGCCGAATCTTGAAATTGAGGCAGGGTTGGTTATAATAACTAACCTTCATTTGAGATGATATCGACTACTTCAGCTAAAGTAACTTGCCGATGAATATTCTTCACAAACTTTACATTAAAGTTGGCTATCTTGCCGATTGGATCTCTTGATTCCAATAATCACCCACAAGTATGTCATCATTCTGTTTTATTTTGGTAACAAGGCTAGAGGGCCAGTATACTAGTTTTAATAACCATTTGTATTCATTCATCAGCGTCTTAGACAACTCGATCAACTTGCCGATGTATGATTTAGAATGACTAACTCTTGTACGAGAAATAATACATCGGTGATTCATTGTAGTTACAGAGTTAGCAAATTTGCCGACGATAATTTTGACAGTTGATGACAACTATAACTGATATTAAAAACTCCTCCTTCGGTGACTTGGTGCTAAGCTTACTTTTCTGCGTGTAGATAGAGATGACATATTTTCTTAGTTTCTTGGGTAGTTACAATAACTACTTTATCATTTTAGTTATCGGCCATTTACTATGCTTTCCAATTTGTCCAAAATTACTGACAAAGTCCAATAAATTTGAATACATTGAGCCTTGTTTCATTATCGGGCCTTTTGAGAAGTTTTCATACCAAAATTATTGATCGACATAATTTCACTCTTGGTGTTGGCCTTCAAAAAGATGTATGTGATATACTTTGTTGGCATATTGTGCAAGATCACCAACTTAGGCATGCTGTTAAAACTGCTGATGAAGATACACAAGGCTCCTTTTAGTGAGTTCTAAGTCTTTGACAAAATACCGATCTTAAAAATCTTCCACCTATTATTTACATTGTGAGGATTTTGAACAAATCAAGCAACTACGTGAAAGGATCGATCCACACACTGTTTCTAATCATTTATAAATAATTGGTGGTTTGATGAACATCCACAAGTCTATCGGTATTTTAGTTGGTTTGTTAAACTTAGTGAGACAACCGAGTTGATGGCCCCTTTATTTTGGTGGAAATAAGAATATCCACAACTTTTTTTAATGTGTTAAATAGCTGATGTGATAGCAAACTTAGCATTTGAGGATTATAGGAGACCTTTGAAATCGACAACTATTGCACGCAAGTTTTCAAAGGCCAAAAAGTTTAAAATTTTCCAAGTTTAAAAATAGTGGTAACAGTTTGACATTTATAAATTTGGTCGATACATTTATATTTGTTGAGGTTTAGTTCTTGATATTTATATGTCGTTTATTTGATGATGTTTATATATCTATATTAGATATTTATATATTCAGTTTATTTGATGATGTTTATGGATGTTTATATCTCTAAGATTAGATGTTTATATTTATCTTTGAATTTATTGTATTTAACATTTTCAAGAAAAATATATAACAATATCATATGCAACCTGGAAACATATAAAAATGACTCACAATTCTAAATTTTAATGTATTATTGGTTTTTTTGCTTTAATAATACAAGGAAGATGTGAAGAAAATATTTTTCCTAGAATTTGAATCAAATTTATTTTAGTTTATTATATACATAGATTATTTAGTCTACAATGACAACAACATAAAATAAATGAGATTCTATCCCTCTTCCTTAATATTAGAAATGAGGGTAACCATGACACTTCAATTGGACTGAGAAGACAAAAGCATGTGATGAATAAGAGGTATTCAAATAGATTAATGAAAGCCATTGCCACCTTTAAATACATTGCATACACGAGATCTAAAGAAATGTATGCATAGGCTAATTAAATAATTCTTTTATTTAATTCCCTAATTAATTTCTCATCCACCTCTCTTCACAATAATTTACTAATAGTTATTCTTTGTTGACTCATCATCCAATTCCAAATCACTCATCAATCTAATTTGTCCATTCAAAGTCACTCTCAGTTCACTTTTCAATCAAAATTGGTTAACTAATTCATCCAACTAGTTCATCCACTAATTGTTTCCTTCATGCCCTCTCAACCATTCTCATCTATTTATCTTCCAATCAATCTCTACCATTGATCAATATTAGGTAAATCTATAAATATAGCCTTCATCCATCTCATTACTTTTCCACAATTTTTGAGCTTTCATAAAATCATATTATTTTTTGAGCAACCTAGGTTATGCTAATTATTAGAGCAACCCACAAATCAATGTTTCAAAGTATATTCATGAGTAATGGAGCAATACTGGGATTATTTTTTGTGAAGGTATATTTGTTATTGTTTTCATTTCTTGCATTGAATTTAGCTCTATTGATGTGATTATTGAGTGCAAAATAGGTGCTTTAATTGTTATTGTTCTTGGTTTTCATAATTCAGAGTGACTCATCAATAAAAGAAAAATAAGCTCCACATGACTTTCATTAGATTTCTTTTATGGACTCCAAACGAATGTTTGGGGATTCTATTTAAGACCTCTAATCTCAACGTACATGGAAAATAAGGTTCAAGAAATAATGAGTTAGCTTCTATACAAAGCTTTGATTATGAAGTCAATTTTGATTGTATAAAATAATCTAATTAATTTTTGAAACCATAATTTTTTTTTGATTGATATAAAATTAGACTTCTCTTAGAACTCTTCTACATCATTAAAAAACAAGTTTTAATATTTAGAAATATGATCATCGATCTAATTGAAAACTCAATAATTTATTAATAAAATCACATCAGCCTGAAAATTAAAATGACATGACTCATAATTCTAAGTTTTAATGTTATATTATTGAATTTCTTTCGTTGATTAATACAAAGGAAGAAGAAAATACTTTTACAGAGTCCAATTTATATTTGATTTAGTCCATTGTATAAATATATTATTCAGTCTATAATGACGGGAGCACAGTCCATCCATCAGAAATGAAATCAAAGTTTGTAGCTCAAATATTCCACTTGATTTGTCCATACGTGGAAGGACTGTAATTTTTATTCTGACCTGTTATCACAAGATAGATGGGATTCTAGGAGGAAAATGCAAACACATTTTATTGTTGATTTTATACTTTGAGGCTTCCCATTTTATCGAAATGCAGTCAAAATATACATGCTAATGGCTTATGATATCACCATGACACTAATGTTTTTTTTTCAAGTAGACATCCTTATAAAATGGCAAAATGGCTACAGTCAATAAAATTATCTTGTTAGTTGTTAAAAATGTTTTGGTAATGAACAAGAGCTGCATAATGCAGCGTAGTTCCTGCCAGCTACCAAATGCTGGCAGGATAGTTATGGCATGATGCTGTATGTATGTCTCAGATTGCATGTCATTGTTTCTGGCTGATCATATGATCAAGAAGACTGAAATCTCTTAAACAGTTTTTCAATAAGTAAAGTTAATCACAATAAAAAATTTTGATCTATCAATTCACCCAAAACTCCCATTAGAAAACTAAGATTATGTGTCCCCTTGTTCTCATGCTGCCCCTAAAGACAGTTCGATTGGAAGATCGGATGCGTATTCATCCGATCAATTGATGGATCTCCTCCCATTCTGCGTAAACTGCTTCATCATCTGCTTCACCCAATGCAAAAATGAAGCTTTCACCATTAAAATCAGGGTAGATCATTCAGACATGGAAATAGGCATGAATTCAAGTCTATTAAAATTAAGTAGGAATCATTGGTAAGTTAGTAAATTTTTGGCCATCCTGTGACAGCAGTTTAGAAGAATGGATTTCTACCAATCAGGGTGTGAACTGTAGGATGGAATTACTACCTAAGGTTTCTTGTGGTTTCCTGCTCTTCCAAAGAATCAATGACCAAATTTTTTTTTGAACTCATGGACTGTGGATGGAGCAGAGTTCTTTCTATTTTGATCCAGTCTCATGCAATGTCTTCAAAAACCCCATGTGGATTAGGCTCTACAGCATTCCTACAGTACCTAGACATCTCTGCCTTGGCAAAAATTGGTAAATGGTAACACACTTGGAGAGTTTATCGGTGTGAATGAGAATGTCAAGGAGGGCAATCCAGGTTGTTTGTACAAATTTGCATTAAACAGGATTTATCCAAATCTCTTCTGAAAACTGTTGTTCAGGAAACTGCAGCAGTGGACTGGATTCAAAGTATCAATATGGAAGGTCCAAGCCCTAAGTGTTTCCTCTGTCACAAACTGGGCCATAGAAAAGCTATATTGCAGGCAGTGGCAAAACTAGATCGGGAACCTTCTTGCATTGAAAAGGAAAAGACCAATGATGACAATGAGCAAGCACTTAGAGATAATGCCAGTGGTCCTTCCTTCATGAACTGGCTATGGAAAATGAAATCACAATACCTCTGGCTTGCAGCTCTCCTATCTTGGATGAAGATTTGAAAAAGGAAAAGATTTGGAAGAAATAGACAACATTGTTACTAATGAGATCGAATTTCATTTAAATTGGCTTATATTGTTCACCACCCACCATGAGGTATTCGTGTCACCAGCTCCATCCCAAACTGGCATGCAAAATACGTCAATAAAATTGAATGCCACCAGATAAAGATCAGAAAGGATAAAAAAAAATGGGAAAAGCGAATTGTTTGCTTATATCAGCTCCTGCAGGTTACTGACAAAGATCTCGTGAGTAGTGCGTTCTCTTGCATTGGTAACTACAAACCCATCTGCCAACCACTTGCAACGCTAATAACAGACTGGCAAAATATTTTGAAAAAGTATTTCAGATAAAAAAACATGCAAGTTGTAAATAATGTATATTGGAAAATAAGTTTATGCACCGAAATAGGACAGTTTGATTGGCTCAGGCAAAAATGATTAATCACTGTTTAATATCGTTGCCTCCGCTATAGTTCCCCGGCAGGAACTAATAAAAGAGTTGGTTTGTTAGCTATAGTCATAAAATGACACCTTCAAATATAAATACAAGTAATTAAATAATATTTAATTTTAAATAATGAGTTGAATTAAATATAATTAAATTTTAGAATTGATAAATAAGGAAGAGTTGTATAAAGGAAGCGTATAGGTCGCTGTTATAGCTAATTTTGTGTACCTACACATATTAAATGGTACATCAGATTTCAATGATTTTTTTTGTTGTTGTCTTTGTATCTAACTTAACCGCTTATAGCTATTGTTCTGGCTTCTGGGTAGTAAGAACACTTGCTGTGGGATATGTTATACACACAAGGGTCAAAAAGTACACATTGCAAAGCATTGCCCAATACCTACTTAAACATGCCCCAATAATCATGCACTTAAAATTGCCAATACTTATGTACAAATGATCCAGTGTGATCCACAAATGCCCCAATAGTCATGCACAAATGGGTCAATTATGGTCTAAAAATAATAGAAAGTGAGTGGCTATTGGTACATGTGAAATTTAGCAATGGACTTTTAGTTATTATTTTTTTGGTTTCTTTAAAGTTAATAATTGGGGGTTGGGTGCACAAGGAGTGAATGGTTATTGGCACTATAATGACTATTGATGCTCTTCCCCTAGATTTGTCTATCATAAGAAATATTGTAGCATGTGTATTGTGGTTCATCTCAAATAAATATATTAAAAAGTTTTAACAAACACATTGCTAGATGTGACCTAGTTAAGGGATTTCCCTCAGATCTGTTAGGATCTTCACTTTGTTAGAACTGACCTTGTTAAAGGATTTCAAACATTCAATCAGAATCTCACCTTGTTAGAGGGTTTACATATAAGACTGTTAAGTCCACTCGGTTAAGAGATTTTCTGTCACTTTTACAAAATAATAGTAATAAAAATCTATCTGCAACTTCACATCTAAAATGCTAAAGCAGATTCCTATTTGTTTAATACAATCTAGACATACAACTAATCTTGTCTATCTGTTGGGCTTCTATACTCTGTTATTCTAACAGGTCTTCAAGCTTCTGTGCTCGGTAATCACTATGTAGCATCCCTGTGCATACACTTGCTCGCATACATTGTTTATCAATAGTTTCCTATTTATAAACAATTAGATAACCACTTAATCTCCTTGATCACATTTCCCATGATCAATCATAGCCATCAGATCTTTGATCTTGTCCAGGTTCAATGCATCTTTCGATCTGAAAACGTTTTACCCTGCCTTGGAACTTGCTTAATAGTCTTGGAACTTGTGCCAAGGTATTGCGGTTCAATCTGAGCTGTAGATATTTATGCCGACTTTCCTTTGCCTTAGATTCGTTAACAAACTTCATTCATGGCTCACCAATCATTTAATCCGCTCCAGCTCATCAGCTTCCTTCATTAAATACCACATGTAAACATTTAATGCATTCTGTTATAGCTCGGTTACAACTTGATAACAACTCGGTGAATACTAAACTTCACTTGGTAGACATTCTGCCTTCATTAACCAATAGCGATAACCTTAGGGTTTACCGACTAGGTTCTTTGCTTGATAACATAGTATAGTATTAACCTTTACAATTTACAACATATGTATGATGTAAAACAATCTAAAACATCATGATCTCATCATTGTCTGACTCGGTAGTAGTTGCCCATTGAATACCTTATTCATCCCCTTATTCATCATATCCTTTCCTATGTCTTTCACCGACATCTTTATAATCTTCATATCATACTTCTCAAGATATGGCAACATCATACTGAATTAGAAAATCAATTTTTTGACATCAATGACAAAATAATAATATCAAGACAGTAAAACATCTTTAATCAGTTATATCCATAGTCATCAACAACCCTCTCAATATCCTTATGAAATGCTAACAATCTTTCTTTGTCTGTTATAATGCAATATTGCCAACAGAAGTAAGTGTTAGAATTGGTAAATAAGGAGGAAATGCCTAGCTTTGTGTATGCAAAGGAATATTGGAGTATATGCATTGTGATTCATCCTAAATATCTACATAAAAAAACTTTGACATATAGGAAAATGAACTATTATGTGTCTGGGTTTAATTTTATACTTATGGCATTGAATCTAATATGTAACTCTAAGTTTAAAATTGTAGCTTTGAACTTGGAGTATCTCTTCTTATGAATGCATTTATTGATGTAATAATTTAGATGCCTAATTGCATGTACTCTTCAATAATAATATGATATGATATCATGTGATTAAATGACTTAGGGATTTTTCTTTTTAATACAACATTAATATAGGATGGAAATGGGCGGGAGTGGGAGTGAGCAAAGGTTTGAATGGAAAATGAAGGTTGACAAAATGTAGGGCAGGGTGTTGCAGGTTATTTGATAGTGGAATTGACTGGAAACAATAACTAGGTGGTAAAGTACAAGGGAGCAAAAAAGGAGTTGGAGAGCGTGGATTAAGAGGGTGGGGTCCGAGAGATTCTATCCTATTTTCAAGGGTTTCAGGTGGACCTGGGAAGAAAGCAAATATACACTTCTCTTGGGAAGATAGGTTCTGAGCATCACACTTCTTGGATTGAGGATGAGATAAAAATGTTCAAAATGTGGGACCAGGTCACAAGTCCTGATGCAGGAGCACTGGAGTAGTTCAAACTGGTTGGAGTAGTTAGCGGTGGAATTGCTTGGAGATCATTGCATTTCTTCATGTTTGAGAGTTTAGCGTTGTGGATTTGGATTTATCACCTGGAGTTCGTTGTCTTTATTATTTTCAAAATTCATGGCATTTGGATTTGATTCTGGTGAGATATTGATTCCGATATTGGTCCGGTGTTGGTATGTTCTTACCGGTTGGACTTGCAGTGACTAAAGAGAAGATGAATCAGGTTGTGGGTGGTTTCTGTAACTTACAGATCATTGAGCAATATTATTTTGGGCCTTGACCGATATTTCTAGAGGTTTGCGTGACGTTTTATGCATTTGAAGATGTTCTTGGTGATTTGGGCTGACATGTTATTGTTTACACATTTCATTTTGAACCGGTTGGTATTTGACCGACTTGATCGAGTTGTTAAGGCATGCAGATGGTATAAAGGGGAGTTTTGAGAATCATTTTAGGGTACGAAGGTCCAAGGAAGAATAGATCGAGCGAAGATGTAGTTTCTGGAGAGATTTTGGTTTGGGGGGATTGAAGTCTGGATGGACTGAGGTCTGGATCAGTGCAGAACAGTGTCGACTGTTACTGGAGGCCTATTTGTTGAGCATAAGATCTATAGATCTTAGATGTGTTGTAAGGATTGTTTGATTCATGGCATTTGGATTTGATTCTGGTGAGATATCGATTCTTGTATTGGCCTGGTGTTAGTATGTTCTTACCTGTTGGTCTTGTAGAATGCAAAGATGAATCGGGTTGCAGGTGGTTTCCCTAACTTACAGATTGTTGAGCGATATTGTTTTGGGCCTTAGCCAATGTTTTCGGAGGAACGTGTGAATTTTTATGCATTTGAAGATGTTCTTGGTGATTTGGGTCAATAGGTTATTGTTTACACGTTTCGTCTTGAACCGGTTGGCCTTTGGCCGGCTTAATTGATTTTTTATTGCTTGTGGATGGTATAAAGGGAAGTTTTGAGAATCATTTTAGGAGACAACGGTCCGAGGAAGAGGAGATCGAGTGAAGATGTAGTTTCTGGAGAGATTCTGGTCTGGGGGAACTAAAGTCTGGATGGATTGAGGTCTGGATCAATGTAGATTGTTACTGAAAGCCTATTTGTCAAGTAGAAGATCAATGGATCTTAGTTTTGTGTTGTAAGGAATGTTTTGTAATCCTGGGCTGTGGTTCAACATGTGTAGACGCTGAAGGCATATGTAATTCTTTAAATAGTTGTAATGATTAATTTATCTGGTTACCAGTTATATCATGTGTTACTTCTATCAGTTAGGGTTCCTCTTTATCTGGTTACTGGTTGGATCTTGTGTTGTGTTACTAGTTGTCGATATCTTGCATGGTGTTTTGTGTTATAGGCTGCAAGGCGGGGATGCCCTCTATTGGATCTCCCTACCTTGACTGTGTCAAATGGTATCAGAGTTGGTTATGAACTTGTTGATAGAAGAAGACCTAGTTATGTACCAGTTGGAGGAAGTGCTGGTTGTGAACCGATTGGTTGAAAAGGAAGTTGAGGCAACTTGTAGACTTGTTTAGATCACTGAACATGAGGCAGTACAAGGATTGCAAGTAGACTGCCAAACCTAGAGCTTGAGCTTGAGGCAGTTAGTGGGTGGATACTTGAATAGATCGTCAAACCGAGGCATGCTCCAAGTTGGTCTGATAGATCACTGAGGAGAGGCAACCAAAACTTGTAGTCAGACTACCGAACCCCTGAAGCAGTTGCAAGTATCTACTGATAGATCGTCGAACCAGATCAAGTGATAGGACTCACTTTTCAATTAACCCTGAGAGTCTGATGCAGGAACACCAGAGTAGTTCAAACTGGTTGGAGCTATTTGTAGTGGAGTTGCTTGGAGATCATTGCATTTCTTCATGTTTGAGAGTTTAGCATTGTGGATTTGGATTTATCAACTTGAGTTCATTGCCTTTATCATATTCGAGATTCATGGTATTTGGATTTGATTCCGGTGAGATATCAATTTTGGTATTAGCTCGGTGTTGGTATGTTCTTATCAGTTGGTCTTCTAGTGAGTAAAGAAAAGATGAATCGGGTTGCAGGTGGTTTCCGTAACTTATGGATTGTTGAGCGTGTTGTTTTGGGCCTTGGCTGATGTTTCTAGAGGACCACGTGAAATTTTATGCATTTGAAGATGTTCTTGGTGATTTGGGTCGATATGTTATTGTTTGCACATTTTGTCTTGAATTGGTTGGCCTTTGGCTGACTTGATCGATTTGTTATTTCTTGCAGATGGTATAAAGGGAAGTTTTGAGAATCATTTTAGGAGACAGAGGTCCAAGGAAGAGGAGATCAAGTGAAGATGTAGTTTTCAGAGAGATTCTAGTCCAGGGGGACTAAAGTCTAGATGGACTGAGGTCCGGATCAGTGAAGAACAGTGAAGATTGTTACCGAAGGCCTATTTGTCAAGTAAAAGATCTGCGAATCTTAGTTTTGTGTTGTAAGGATTATTTTGTAATCTTGGGATGCGGTCTAACATGTGTAGCCATTGAAGGCATATGTAGTTCATTAAATGGTTGTAATGATTGATTTATCTGGTTACTGGTTATATCATGTGTTACTTCTACCGGTTAGGGTTGCTCTTTATCTGTTTACTGATTGGATCTGTTGGTCTTTGGCTGACATGATCGAGTTGTTGAGGCATGTGGATGGAATAAAAGGAATTTTTGAGAATCATTCTAGGGGACGAAGGTCTGAGGAAGAAGAGATCGAGTGAAGATGTAGTTTCTAGAGAGATTCTGGTCTAGGGGGACTAAAGTCCAGATGGACTAAGGTCTAGATCAGTGCAGAATAGTGCAGATTATTATCAGAGGCTTATTTGTTGAGCAGAAGATCTGCGGATCTTAGATTTGTGTTATAAGGATTGTTTTGTAATCCTGGGCTACGGTCCAAAATGTGTAGTCGCTGAAGGCATATGTAACTCATTAAATGGTTGTAATGATTGTTTTATCTGGTTATCGATTATATCATGTGTTACTTCTATCAGTTAGGGTTTCTCTTTATTTGTTGACCGATTAGATCTTGTGTTGTGTTACCGGTTGCCGATATCTTGCATGGTGTTTTGTATTATAGGTTGTAAGGCGTGGATGTCCTTCATTGGATCTTCTTACCTTGACTACATCAATTGGTATCAAAGCTTGTTATGAACCTGTTGATAGAGGAAGACCTGACTATGTATTAGTTGGAGGAAGTGTTGGTTGTGAACCAGTTGGTTGAAAGGAAGTTGAGGTAGCTTGTGGACTAGTTTAGATTGCCAAACCTTAGGCAGTACAAGGCTTGCAAGAACACCGTCGGACCTAGAGCTTGATCTTGAGGAAGTTATTGGGTGGAGACTTGAATAGATCACCGATTGAGGCATGATGTAGGCTGATCTGGTAGATCACTGAGGAGAGGAAATCAAAATCTGTAGTCAGACCATTGAACCCATGAAGCAGTTGCAAGTACCTACTGATAGATCACTGAACTGGATCAAGTGATGGGACTCACTTTTCAATTAACCCCGAGAGTCTAGTGTAGGAGCACCGGAGTAGTTCAAACTAGTTTGAGTAGTTAGCAGTGGAATTGTTTGGAGATCATTACATTTCTTCATGTTTGAGAGTTTAGCATTGTGGATTTGGATTTATCACCTTGAGTTCGTTGTCTTTATCATATTTGAGATTCATGGCATTTGGATTTGATTCTGGTGAGATCAATTCCGGTATTGGTCCAGTGTTGGTATGTTCTTACTAGTTGGTCTTGTAGTGAGTAAAGTGAAGATGAATTGGGTTGTGGGTGGTTTTCGTAACTTGCGGATTGTTGAACGATGTTGTTTTGGGCCTTAATAGATGTTTCTGGAGGTCTGCGTGAAGTTTTATGCATTTGAAGATGTTCTTGGTGATTTGGGCCGACATGTTATTGTTTACACGTTTCATCTTGAACTAGTTGGTCTTTGGCTGACTTATTCGAGTTGTTGAGGCGTGTCGATGGTATAAAGGGAAGTTTTTAGAATCATTTTAGGGGATGGAAGTCGTAGGAAGAAGAGATTGAGCGAAGATATAGTTTCCAGAGAGATTCTGGTCTAGGTGGACTCAAGTTTGGATTAGTACAGAATAGTGTAGACTATTACAAAAGGCTTATTTCCCGAGCAGAAGATCTGTGGATCTTAGATTTGTGTTGTAAGGATTGTTTTGTAATCCCGGGCTATGGTCCATCATGTGTAGCCACTGAAGGCATATGTAATTCATTAAATGGTTATAATGATTGATGTATCTGGTTACCGGTTATATCATATGTTACTTCTACCGATTAGGGTTTCTCTTTATCTGTTTACTGGTTAGATCTACTATTGTGTTATTGGTTGCTGATATCTTACATGGTGTTTTGTGTTATAGGCTACAAGGCGGGGATGTCCTCCATTGGATCTCCCTAAATTGACTGTGTCAAGTCCCTAGTGGAATCTTGTAGGGTTATGTTGGCATTATACACTCAGATGAGAATGGTTGATGTTGTCATTGATGGGAACCAACTGGTAACATGGTTCACAGGTTATACCTACAATAAACTTCACCTACCGACACCGACAGTCACTACAATGGTTATTCACACACGAATCTAGTTACACTGGCAACAGATCATACCGACACTCTAAGCCAACTCAGAAATAATATTGTTTTGTATTTTAATTATATTTGTATAGCTGACATGATGTATTGTAAAGACTCATATATGTATGAAATCTTGTAGGTCATTTTGATAGGTAATTAGGTAATGAAGTAAGTGAGACATGTGATGTTAGAGGTTATGATACTGGATAGTTGTTTATGTACTTTGATGTATTTACTTTGAGAGTGAATAAGAGCAGAGAAGAGCGAAGCAAGGTTTTGGCCGAGGTATCAGATAGAGCTTAAACTACTACTAAATCCAACATTGCAGATGCTATTTTGAGTAGTACATTGTTATTGGACTTGACGATCCAATTGTAGTCAGTGGGAATCCATTTTGTTGTTGAGCAGTGAGCTCTAGGAAGTTGACCTTCCTGCATGTGTAGGACCCTATTGTACTAAGTAATATTTATGCATATTGGCCAGTGAGTAAATATTGTGGGTCACAAATCCCACTGAGGTTTTTCCCCTACCGAGTTTCCTCACCAAAAATATATGTGTTATGGTGTGCATTGATGCTTATTTTTCTATTTATCTTTACTGCATTATTATTTGCTTATTGGTATATTAATTTGGGTTGTAAAGTTGCAAATAAGTTTAAATGATTCTGTTAGGATTCCCAAAGATACTAAGAGGGGGGGGTGAATCAGTATCTAACCGGTTATATAATTTTCTTAACTTAAAACATGCAAACCATATCAATACTGTATACCGGTAAACAAAAAGTAATGCAATAAACAGAGATAGCAACAACCACATGAAAAGAACACCATAACATAGTAGTTTAACAAGGAAACCCGATGTGGGAAAAACCTCGGTGGGATTTGTGACCCACAATATTCACTTACTAGCCAATAAGAGAATATTACTGCTACAATAGGGGCCTGCACATGCAGGAAGGCCAAGCTCCTAGAGCTCATTGCTCAATTACAAAATGGGAAGTCTCACTGACTTACAAAATGGATTATGCAAATCCAATGTCTTGTACTACTTCAAAATAGCATCTACTATGCCAGATCTAGTACCGGTTTTAGCTCTGCTTCATACATAAACCCTTAACCTATAATTCGCATATTAGGTCTACCTTATTTAACCTATCTTCTTTCTTACAAAATATTCTATAATGTTCTCATACATATATGAGTCATTTTACAACTTGCCAAGTCGGCTTATAATGATTTTACAATTAATTACAAAATATATTATAAACAAAATTGCTATCGGCCTGGGTGCCGGTATACTTCCTTTTACTGTCGGTGTTCTATGTGTCGGTGTAGAGTCTGTTGTTGCTGGTGCCGGTAAATTGTCTTGCCAGTATCATATGATTGCAAGGTTGCCATTGATGACAAAACCTTCAATCACCTACAATATCTCATTGGAGTGTGCATTTGCCAACAATCTCCCCCTTTGGCATTGATGGCAACACTGATGAGAAAAATCCAAAAAGTGTCATAAAAAAGAATCTGCCAAAATTGTCTTACCAAAAATTGTGTACCCAAAAAAATATGTGCTCCCCCTGAGCTGATGAGCCATTTGCTGATTATTTTTCTCATACCACTACTCCCCCTTTGGCATCAATGACAAAGGTTGTCAAAGTGTCAATTGAGTGTGGTTTCCAGCTTTATCCTTGAATCCAGTTGGTTACAATCTGAAAAAGGTCTACCAATACCAGATTCAGACTCTCAGTGAATCGTTTATTGTCCTTTAATGTGGCCTCTATCCTCTGAATTGTACCTGTGAGGTGTTGTATTTGTTGTTCCAGTATTTTCTGTCCTTGAACTAGAGCCTCAGATATCTCTTTTCTCAAGGAGGTGAGGTAGTCCAATCTTGGACTAAGTTTCCATTTTAGATCTTTTGCCTTTCCTTTTATACTTTCCCTCTCTCTTTCCAATTTTAGAAGTTCCTCCTCAAAACCTGTTGTTTTCTGCCAAAAAACAGATAATGGTTCAGATGAATTAATGAAGTTGTGTAATGCCCCACCAGGAAACCCCGAAGGGATAAAGCTAAAACACACGACTGGAGTGCAATAATTTTTTTTTTAAAATAAGACACAACATAAAGATACAATAAGATATCAAAGTACAGATTACATAGCAGAAGACATCAACTATCACCTAAAGAGTTTTCCCAATGCGATTACTTAATTCCACATTTAACTTAACTTACGCTAATTAATCCAATAAGCCGATTGTCTTAATAACGAGAAAACTCTTAAACAAGGATAATTTCTTTCAGCAAGACAAAATATAGATCACAAGATAAAGTTCATCCATTAAGGTTTATTCATACCCTTCATCCATACTTTTCATTAAAATTTTAGTCATGCATCCAATTTAATAACACACTTGAATTTCATCATAAACTAACGAGATCTTTCCATGCATACTTAATTTCCTTAACAATTATAGAATACATTCTGCAAATCAACTACACTCTTTCATGAACCACATTACTACATAAAGAGACGACTGAAAACATGCATTACAATTAATTTCATCTAATCCACTTACACATTCTATTAAAATGACATCCATACATGCTAACACTAAAACATGAAACATAAGAACAAAAGCAAAACATAACACCAAAATGATCTCGGAGTTCACCCCTAGAGGGCTACATCTCCGAGTCTGCTCAACTACAAGACCCCTCTGATAATTAAATAAGTTAAGGGTACATAAGTTTCATATCATTTACATGCCTGCCATCAAGGCGAATCATACCAACAAACAACCGACCACATCGGTCAATAATTACATAAATGATCCCTACAAAGAAATGGATCCAACTGAACATATCAAAAGCTAATACAAGGTCCATTGCCGGACAGTAATCTAACTAGAAACCTGACCCGCTATGGCCAACCACAAATCACCACTTGACACCCGCATAAAGGACAAGACCAGTTAAAACACCATCACAAGGCAACAAACAAACTAGAAACCGATCGAAGACATAAACAAGTACCCCAAATCAACCAAATGACAGGGTCCAAACAAACATATCAAGGCCTTGCCATTACTTTAAACAAAAGCGAATACAAAAATTAAAGTTGCATAGGCAATAACCAAAAATGACAATCTTCTTTCCTATTGGTTTAAACAATTAAAGTTGATCAAGTTTTCTAAATGATCTAAGTTTTCAAAATACATTAACAGAAAAATCACCATAACGAGGAGAATACAATACCACAATTGCAATAGTCCATTTTTCTATGTCTCAATACAGCGGAAAAATATAAACTAACCATTTATTTTATTAAATGAAAATCTCATTAGCTTACACATTTTCTAAATGATACATTATTAAATTTTCAATAATTCCAATAGCATATCGTATAATATATTCCTGAATAAAATATTATTTAAAAATTATCAATTTAATAAATATATTTCATTTCAACAATTTTCCAAATAACATAATATCGGGCTTCGGCCCTAGCTCACCCGGTCGTGGATCGCAACTTAAGGCGTAGGTATGCTCCCCATGGTCTTGAGTTCGAGTCCCCGACTGTGTTAACTCTGTGTGTGTTGCTACCTTGTGAGTGGGTTGTACACACTGGGGGATTAGTCTTGCTTCGGCAAGGACACCTCCAGATTCCACGATAGTGAATATAAAAAAAAAATAACATAATATTTCATCTTTTTCCCAAAAAGATACTTCCTCAATAAAATAGATACCAAAATTAAATCTATAATAATTATTATATATTTATTTATCCCCCAAAATATAAACAATTAATAATTTAATAATACACAATATTAACGAATTAACTATTAATTAATATATATATATATATATATTAATATATAAATTATCATGATTAACATATATTTAAAATATATATTAATTAATAATTAATAATTAATAATTAACATATAATAATCAAATATATTAATTAATATTTAATAAAACAATTAAACATTTTAAAACCCACTTTAAATTTAATATGTTATAATATATATATTTTTATTATTATTATTTATTTATTTTTATTTTTTTTAATTATTATTTTTCTTAATTATTTTTTTAATTTTTTTTAAAACATATAAATAATTTCCAAATTCATTAGAACTCCTTTGACAAAATTTACATAGAAATAAAATTCCCAACTCAATAAAATTCATTCAGAGAATTTTATTCCAATTACTTTTTCTTTAAACTAAATAAACCAATAAATTTAATTCACAATTAAATTTATTTCTAAAGAAATCAACTAATTTCAAAGAGATTTATTTAAAGGACTATCAGAACAAATCAACAAGAGAGAATAAATTTCTTCATAATAATTTCCCTAATTTTCTCAAAATTAAATTACTCCCGTTAACTAGAAAATTAACATCACGCAAGAATTTTAAATCAAAACCTGAATTAACCAGAAGAGGGTTTTGGATTTGACAAATAATTTACACACACCATTCAGAGAAAAATAGAATTATTTTCTTAAAAACCAACAAATCAAAGAAGCCACCCAACCTGGTATAGCTTTCCTAGAAGAAATCTGTAGAAGAGCCCTAATCTTTTCAATAAGCTTCCAATAAATTTCTTCACCTAAATTCTTGACTTGTTTCCTGTGTATCTAAAATAAAGACCTATTCCCTATTTAAACTAAAATTCTAGGTACAATAAATATAATTAATCTAATTTATTTTTCCACTAAAATTTAAATAAAAATATATTTCTAATATCATGTAGCTTGCAACTTAGTTTAATTAATTAATTAATTAAGTTTATGGAATTATCTCATAATTATGCATTGAGATTATAAATTTAATTAATTAAAAGAAATGGTTTTCTCCCTCATTTAATTTTTAATTAACAAAGCTAATAGTTGCATTTCACAATATTAATGAGGGTAAAATATTTTTAATTAAATTAAATTCTCAAAATCAATCTTACACACTATATAAAATAAATATGAATAAAACTCACTTTTCTAATCAAAATTGGTTTTTTTAAATAATTAAAATTAATCTTTCTATTCCAAAAAGCAAAGAGATTAAATTATTTCTTTCGAATAAATTTAAATCTTTCCTTTTTAAAATGGATAAACTGAATAAATTCGTTATTTAAAATTAACCATTAAATTAAACTCACTACAAACATAAATAGGGCGATCTTTTTAATTAATGATTAATCACATAAAAGAAACCTATTTATTTTAATTCCTCAATTACTAATGCATAAATGAACACATTAAATCAAAATAAATACTTAGGGTTAGATACTCTATTTACCACATGCCAAGCATGCAAACCAAGTAAGCCAACCAATTACCCGACCCGCAAACCCAAATGAAAAGAAAACTGACAGAACACAAGCGACGCTCATTTGAGTATGACTAGGGTAAACTGAAGGTTTTACGACCACCTAACCCAAATTCTAAGGACAAAAGAGGTATACTCAACCCTGCAAATCCAGGTGAAGACGAACCTTACACCTAGGTGGTATTGTACCTGCAATCTCCTGCAACCAAGAGTTAGACAAGCATATATATATATATTTAATGAAGATGTTAGCTCGAGATTAATAACAAGAATCAGGAAGATAGTTTAAACTTACATAAGAATCAATGCGAAAGCACATTAACAGATATGTACAATAATCATAATATCTGACTAAACATTACCTCATGGTAATTCAACCATTCAAGATTGCCACATAAAAAGTCAACCAAGGTCAAACCGGTTGTACAAAGCTGACTAGGGTAGGGGTACTACATCCTCCCCCCCAGGCTCCGACTTACTCTCGGAAGTCGTAAGGCTAAATGGAAATCATGCAACATGTATTAGCCTTGAAACTCATTTAACAATTATTAATTTGCACATATAAATATTTTCTCAACAATTGAAACATGTTATTGCTAAATCCTCTATGAATGTCATTATTCGTTTGCAAGATACATCTAAAACCATACGCTTCTTAAAATATTCTAGGAATTATCCACAATCATAGCAAAGAAACAAGAATTTTCTTCCTTTCATTACACCAAATTAAAGCATTAAAAGAGGTAAGCAACAATTACTATACTCATCTATAAAACATGACAAGAAAAACATGCCAAGTAAACATGCCATCATGATCAATTTATTTTACCAATACATCTTTTTCATAAAACTTTATCGCATAGAACTAGATTCAAATATCAAATTCTACAACCAAGTTAACTTTCATGAAATAAGAGCAACATAAATAACTCAATTGTTTACACTTGCCAGGCATATAAAAAACCTTTCCAAAGACTACATCCCATAACATAGTGACAAGTTAGCACAATTTACTCCATGATTACACATAATAATCATCCACATAACTAGAATGCACAACACAAAAGGCCACATGTGAGTATGTCTAATGTTTGGTCAAAGATAACATGCACAATCAGCATCTCTATGCCTGATCTCAGAATAATAATATGATCATAAATATCCAACATCTCACTCAAAGGCTTGATGGTGCTAGGACACACCATAGCGGTGCTACCTTCCATACAAGACCTTCATGAACATCCCTTGTTGAGTAAGGTGGTTAGCCTCCAAGAGATAGTCAACACACATAGGTAGGTAGTGGATACTAGCTACATCACAGCCTCACATACCCCCATCTTCAAGGTTCCTTATGTCTACTTCCTTGTACACACTCAACCGAGACCGTCTCATACGTCCTTGGAGAGGAATTTCACATTTAAACACAAGACCAACATACGAAAACAATAAGGACAAATCAGTTTAGCCACCAAAGTACAGAAGAATAAAGATAATAAATCACCAATTCCAATAGTAAGGCAATAAAATAATTCAGAATTTGCAACACTAAATCAAGTATGTAAAAGATCAGAAGATCGTGGCTAAACCTTCAAAGTAAAAAAAAAATTTAAAAAAAAATAAAAATTGCTGGCCCACAAAGAAATAGAATAAAAAATATTACAATTGCACATAACATCACTATGTGACTAGAATCTAGCCACCAACGAGGAAGGGAATGATCGTCTAGCTAGCGCAGTAGCTCGTCATGTGGTGCGACATAGTCACACTACCCACATGGCATGTCAGTGTGCACCTCGACATCACCCTGCATCATGTCGTCACGTGGCATGGCTCTACCCTAAACCTATCGGTAGGTCGCATGGCAATGTCTACTACATCCCGCATCGTGCCTCAGCACGACATGGCAATACTCCAAGCGGAAAAAGAAAGCAATGGACGTATCCTACATGGCAATGTCTACTACATCCCACATCGTGTCTCAGCACGGTATGGCAATACTCCAAAGCGGAAAGGGAATGCAATGGACGTATCCTGCATGGCAATGTACCTCGTGGAAAAGGGCCCACGCAGGTCACACCGTGCATAGCGATGTACCTCTCAGGATACTCGCTGTAAGCCAGAGGTATACATGACTAAGGTCCACCCACATGTTTACCAATGCTGGACAGTTGGTAGCTCATGTGAAAAATAACATACCTTTCATGGAGACAAGGCAAAATAACATACCTTTCATGAAGACAAGGCAAAATAACATACCTTTCATGAAGACAAGGCAAAATCTCCTCCAATAAAACCATCATTCTACTCAAGAACTGACACCAATATGCTCAAATATAAGGATAGGAATAGGTTGGCACACATGAACCTTATAAATCGGTTCATCACAAGGGAAAGTATTGAGTACACCTATAATACAGTTCCATTACAAAACTATATTTTTCCTCGAAATAGAGAAGCTAAAGTCACTTCATGTCGATATTACTCGTACGTCGTTCCATACTATTCAAGGAATGGTGACTTCTAATACTACCCCTTCACATACTGAATTATCAACAACCCGTGGGTTGGCTTTCAGTAAGGAAACAAATAAGCAACATCACATAAACAGTATGGTTTTCTCATACTCATAAACAAACATATCCTCCATGGTTGATTACTTCACCATCCCATGGGCACACATAGCAAGCATGGGTTTCTTACAATACACAAGGAATAGCACCATTACTGGTTTAGTCACATTTACGGGGAGTACTTTTCGATACATTATCATATACTCAAGAAAGATTTTACCTATTCTTTCCACATGAATCACTAAATAAAGTTTACTCTAGATACCAATACTCAAATTCTTAACAATTCACTATTACATAAGGAAATAACATCATTCCGATATCTTTTCTAAATACATTAAGCATTCACAACCACATTACTAACTATGCAAATTTCATTATGAAGCTCAAGACTTTCATCTTTCCATAAAAAGACAAAAATGCAAAAAGTACAATTTCACATGTTTTATAAACACTCTATTTAACTCAATACACTCTTTAGTAGCATTACTAAAATCTAAAATCTAGGCAAAGAGGAGGAAAAAGAGAGTTTGATAACCAATCTATTTCCTACAAAGACACAAGATCAACAAGGCAAGCTAAAATTTCTCACTATAAGTCTATCATTTATTTGCACGGTTTTCATTTTGCTACTATTTTAGAAGGATGCCACATAGCCTAACAAGACATTTCCAATTATTATGGTTGCAACATAATGTTCTAGTTTTCCAAACAGGAGAGATCAAAATAGGTAATCTTATCGATAATGCAAGACCTCTTGAGGACACTCACTACTTTACTACAATACAACCGCATATCATAATTTGCAACCTATCATTGAAAATTTAAGGTACAGTAAGAAGATAAGCAAGGAGATATCAACTAAATAATACACATTTATGCATACACATCAAACAAGCTTTTCATTCGCACTTTCTAAACATAATAAGGCAATTACCTATATCCAAAGGCAAGTTCAATGGAGCATTGCTAAAATAGATCTTCAATCAAATTTGTTTAAAGAAACACATAAAACAACCTTTCTCTTGCAATAAGAAAACACAAATAAGAGAAAAATACACATATAACAAAAACATTTAATTTATAGAGAGAGAGAGAGAAGAGGAAGGATGATAATCATTCATTTTACTACAAAATAAGAATTCAATATTTACCATACAAGTCCTTCAAGTGGACAACACTAAGCTAGATCATACTCTTAAACATGCACATTTCATACTTTTTGATTCAAGACAACACTAACCAACCCAAATGGATTAGTCAAAAGAGTACAACAATCAATAAGGAAGGTACATACGACTCTCCTTCAGAATAAGAGAAATCATAAACCAAGACCTCAATAAGAAGACAAAGCACATACAATCACTCCAAAACACCCACATCAAGAAGGTGAAAACAAGGTGTGAACACACACATTACACAAAAGTTAAGGTCTGCTCAATCACAAACATACAAAAAGGAGGACAAGCATACAACATAAGAACGATACACCACACACCAACTAAGGCCACAAGCGAAACCAAAGATCCTAGTGTTTGCAACTTGGGCTCTGATACCAAATGTAATGCCCCACTAGGAAACCCCGAAGGGATAAAGCTAAAACACACGAATGGAGTGCAATTTTTTTTTTTTAAAATAAGACACAACATAAAGATACAATAAGATATCAAAGTACAGATTGCACAGCGGAAGACATCAACTATCACCTAAAGAGTTTTCCCAAAGCGATTACTTAATTCCACATTTAACTTAACTTACGCTAATTAATCCAATAAGCTGATTGTCTTAACAATGAGAAAATTCTTAAACAAGGATAATTTCTTTTAGCAAGACAAAATATAGATCACAAGATAAAGTTCATCCATTAAGGTTTATTCATACCCTTCGTCCATACTTTTCATTAAAATTTTAGTCATGCATCCAATTTAATAACACACTTGAATTTCATCATAAACTAACGAGATCTTTCCATGCATACTTAATTTCCTTAACAATTATAGAATACATTCTGCAAATCAACTACACTCTTTCATGAACCACATTACTACATAAAGAGATGACTGAAAACATGCATTACAATTAATTTCATCTAATCCACTTACACATTCTATCAAAATACCATCCATACATGCTAACACTAAAACATGAAAAATAAGAACAAAAGCAACACATAACACCAAAATGATCTCGGAGTTCACCCCTAGAGGGCTACATCTCTAGGTCTGCTCAACTGCAAGACCCCTCTGATAATTAAATAAGTTAAGGGTACATAAGTTTCATATCATTTACATTCCTGCCATCAAGGCGAATCATACCAACAAACAACCGACCACATCAGTCAATAATTACATAAATGATCCCTACAAAGAAACGGATCCAACTGAACATATCAAAAGCTAATACAAGGTCCATTGCTCGACAGTACTCTAACTAGAGACCTGACCCACTATGGCCAACCACAAATCACCACTTGACACCAGCATAAAGTACAAGACCAATTAAAACACCATCACAAGGCAACAACCAAACTAGAAACTGAAGACATAAATAGGTACCCCAAATCAACCAAACGATAGGGTCCAAACAAACATATCAAGGCCTTGCCATTACTTTAAACAAAAGCGGATACATAAATTAAACTTGCATAGGCAATAACCAAAAAAGGACAATCTTCTTTCCTATTGGTTTAAACAATAAAAGTCGATCAAGTTTTCTAAATGATCTAAGTTTTCAAAATACATTAATAGAAAAATCACCATAATGAGGAGAATACAATACCACAATTGCAATAGTCCATTTGTCTATGTCTCAATACAGAGGAAAAATATAAACTAACCATTTATTTTACTAAATGAAAATCTCATTAACTTACCAATTTTCCAAATGATACATTATTAAATTTCCAATAATTCCAATAGCATATTGTATAATATATTCCTAAATAAAATATTATTTAAAAATTATCAATTTAATAAATATATTTCATTTCAACAATTTTCCAAATAAAATAATATTTTATCTTTTTCCCAAAAAGATACTTCCTCAATAAAACAGATACCAAAATTAAATATTTATTGTTATATATTTATTTATCCCAAAAAATATAAACAATTAATAATTTAATAATACACAATATTAACAAATTAAGTATTAATTTATATATATATATATATATATATATTTATATTTATATATCAATTATCATGATTAACATATATTTAAAATATATATTAATTAATAATTAATAATTAACATATAATAATCAAATATATTAGTTAATATTTAATAAAACAATTAAACATTTTAAAACCCACTTTAAATTTAATATGTTATAATATATATATTTTTATTATTATTAATTTTAATTTTTTTTTTTTAATTATTATTTTTCTTAATTATTATTATTATTATTTTTAAAACATGTAAATAATTTCCAAATTCATTAAAACCCCTTTGATATAATTTACATAGAAATAAAATTCCCAACTCAATAAAATTCATTCATAGAATTTTATTCCAATTACTTTTTCTTTAAACTAGATAAACCAATAAATTTAATTCACAATTAAATTTATTTCTAAAGAAATCAACTAATTTCAAAGAGATTTATTTAAAGGACTATTAGAACAAATCAACAAGAGAGAATAATTTTTTTCATAATAATTTCCCTAATTTTCTCAAAATTAAATTACTCCCGTTAACTAGAAAATTAACATCACGCAAGAATTTTAAATCAAAACTTGAATTAACCAAAAGAGGGTTTTGGATCTGACAAATAATTTACACACACACAATTCAGAGAAAAATAGAATTATTTTCTTAAAAACCAACAAATCAAAGAAGCCACCCAACCTGGTATAGCTTTCCTAGAAGAAATCTGTAGAAGAGCCCTAATCTTTTCAATAAGCTTCCAATAAATTTCTTCGCCTAAATTCCTAACCTGTTTCCTGTGTATCTAAAATAAAGACCTATTCCCTATTTAAACTAAGATTCTAGGTACAATAAATATGATTAATCTAATTTATTTTTCCACTAAAATTTAAATAAAAATATATTTCTAATATCATGTAGCTTGCAACTTAATTTAATTAATTAATTAATTAAGTTTATGGAATTATCTCATAGTTATGTATTGAGATTATAAATTTAGTTAATTAAAAGAAATGGTTTTCTCCCTCATTTAATTTTTAATTAACAAAGCTAATAGTTGCATTTCACAATATTAATGAGGGTAAAATATTTTTAATTAAATTAAATTCTAAAAATCAATCTTACACACTATATAAAATAAATATGAATAAAACTCACTTTTCTAATCAAAATTGATTTTCTTAAATAATTAAAATTAATCTTTCTATTCCAAAAAGCAAAGAGACTAAATTATTTCTTTCGAATACATTTAAATCTTTCCTTTTTAACATGCATAAACTGAATAAATTCGTTATTTAAAATTAACCATTAAATTAAACTCACTACAAACATAAATAGGGCGATCTTTTTAATTAATGATTAATCACATAAAAGAAACCTATTTATTTTAATTCCTCAATTACTAATGCGTAAATGAACACATTGAATCAAAATAAATACTTAGGGTTAAATACTCTATTTGCCACACGCCAAGCACTCAAACCAAGTAAGCCAACCAATTACCCGAACCGCAAACCCAAATGAAAAGAAAACTGACGGAACACAAGCGACACTCATTTGAGTATGACTAGGGTAAACTGAAGGTTTTACGACCACCTAACACAAATTCTAAGGACGAAAGAGGTATACTAAACCCTACGATTCCAGGTGAAGACAAACCTTACACCTAGGTGGTATTGTACCTGCAATCTCATGCAACCAAGAGTTAGACAAGCATACATATATATATTTAATGAAGATGTTAGCTTGAGATTAATAACAAGAATCAGGAGGACAGTTTAAACTTACATAAAAATCAATGCGAAAGCACATTAACATATACGCACAATAATCATAATATTTGACTAAACATTACCTCATGGTAATTCAACCATTCAAGATTACCACATAAAAAGTCAACCAGGGTGAAACCGGTTTTACAAAGCTAACTAGGGTAGGAGTACTACAAGTTGTCAGCTAATTTATTTATTTCTTCCTGTACCTTATTGATCTTCTTGTCTATATCTACTGTCAAGAAGTTTGTTTTGCATGTATCTCTGTATAAAGTTTTAAACTCTTTTAGTGTATTACATAGTGCCGGTAAAAGAGTGTCAAATTGTCTCATGCACTTCTTTATTTCCTCTTCAAAGAATTTGTGTTTTTCCTTCTCTAGTTTCTCTTTGAATGCTTCCTCATTTATTTGTTCAACTGTCATAATGTTGTCAGTAATATACTTAGACAATGTGTCAAGTTGATTCAAAGAATCTTTATTATCCACATTACATTTGGGTGCTACCATTTTCAAAATTGGGATTGTATCATCAATAGCTTTGTATGCTTGTGAGCTACACTTTGTTATTTTCTTGATAGAATCCAAAATAACTTTTGTCACATTTGTTGGTCTGATTTTTGCAATGGAAGAACCAACAATCTGTATTCTATCGGTGTGAGTAATTTCTTTGCTTGTAGTAACCTCTGGTAGGTCAGTTTGTGTTTGCATTTCTCTAAGCAAAGGTTTGGGTTGCTTAGCTATTGCCGGTGGCACTGTCTCTGCATGAACCTGTTCCTATGATGGAGCCTGTTTCTCTGCCTGTATCTCAGCGTTGTCCACTGCCAGTTTTTCTTCTATGCTACCTGTTGCCAGTGACCTAGTTGCCACATCTGTTTTCCCTATTGATTCCTTATCTACCACAATATTGACTTTCTGAGTGTCAATGTTCATTGTATATAACACCTCAAAATCAGGATTTGTGTCCTGATGTGGTATGTCCATACTCTCACTAGCCGGTTGATTGTTAGTAGTAACTACCAGTGGAGTATCTAGAGGTGGTGGGGATAAGATGTCTGTTATTTTTATGCTGGGTGGTCCACCAACCTTTCCTTTTCCCTTATCCTTTTGATATACTTTGATGGGTTTAGGGATTCGATACTCTTCTTGCTTTTCCTTCTCTACAAGGAATATGTCCCATGCATTAGTTGTTTCTTTTGTTACCTCATTCACTCTCCCTGCCATTAGTGCTACATGTCGGTGAGCAGTTGAAAATATTATCTGGTTAGCCTCTGAGATCAATTTATCTATCTCATCAGGTGAGTTGATAGGATGTACAACAAGTAATTTTTCAATTTTTATTTTCTTATCAAGCTCAATAATACCTACTCTCCTAGCTTCAAGTCTGTTGTAGAGATGTGTCGGTATTTCATCAACAACTTGCATAAAAAATTTCTTAAAAATATCTAAGTGCAATATTACATTGTTCTCTACTTTATCTTTGTCATCATCTAATAATGTGTTATACATTTTGCTGATATTTTTCAATTTACCATCCTCAGTAATTTCATCTAGTAATTTATCAATAGGAGCTATAGACTTCTTCTTAGGAGTCACCTTTTTCTTCTTCGGAGTTAATTTCTTTGCTGGGGGCCTTACTACCTGTTGTTTCCATCTTGTTCTTCTAGGAGAAGGTGAAGATACCGGTGAAGTTTTCCTTTTTCTCACAACTCTTTTGAATGCAGTTGGTGTGTCACTTTCTTAAGAAGTTCCAACTAATGAAAGGTGAATTTCTAGTTGAAGTGCTTCTAACTCATCTTCAATAATACCAGTTTGTTTAAGTACATCTTCCTTAATAGCTTTTGCTTGCTTGGATCCTTTTTTGACTATTGCCTCAACCTTTTTTAACATTTTTCTTGGATTGAATTTGTTTTTCAATAGTCTCAACACTGCCAAATACCTCTTCTTTAGGTTCCTTAGGTGCTTCTAGGGGGGATTTTGCATATGTTTCTATTATGTGGTCATCAGTTTCATACCCCATTTCAGTAACCCAGATGGTTCTTGGGATAACTGCCTCCATCCAAATTTCATCCTTCTTTATTACAAAACAGATTTCATCCTTATATTTGTCCACAATTGCTTGTGACAATCTAACTCTGGTCTTCATTCGAGCCTTCAATGCCTAAAAATACTCATTTATGTTCTTTTCTCTGTTCTCTCCCATGTTGTTCAGTAAATCTAACAACTATTTGCCTACTGGTATATCAAAATCAAAATTTGTAATACCAATACCGGGTACTTGTTTGGTTATGTGCAACATTAGACAAACAAGTAGTTTTCCAAATCTGAATGTTCCCTTTTTGTCTTTCTTTATCTTTCCCAAATTGTCAATCAGTTCATCTTTAAGCCATTCACACACATCTATTCTTGCATTATCATTAATCATATCATAGGCACTTTTAATGCATAGGCTAGAGACTAAGTTTAACCTATTTGCATGTGTAGTTTTGTAGCCTAAGATCATACTAATGAATTTGGCATTGATATCCATTACATCATTTACCCTTAAATATCTCTTATCAGATGTTGCACCAGTTAGGTTTATCACTAGGTCATTTGAGACCTTTGTTTTGTCAGGACTGT
This sequence comes from Cryptomeria japonica, assembly GCF_030272615.1. Taxonomy (NCBI): domain Eukaryota; kingdom Viridiplantae; phylum Streptophyta; class Pinopsida; order Cupressales; family Cupressaceae; genus Cryptomeria; species Cryptomeria japonica. The sequence continues at coordinate 564,407,285 of NC_081409.1, read as the reverse complement.
TACCGGTGGAAGGTAACCCTGTCATAGCCTTTACTACTTCTTTAGTGATTTTGTGAACTGAGTCCAACCAGAAGAATTCACCATGTACCCTGCTTAGTACTATCCTTATAACATCCTTGGGAAAATCTGGGATACTGATAATTTTAGTGAAACCTAGGGTTTCAACTATCTTGTGTTCAGGTTTGATATTTCTGGATTCATCACAAATTACAGATTTATAAATATTCTTAATTTCCTCATCACCTAATTCCTCAATATGACAATGTATATACATTCTGGGCTCTTCAGCAAAAACTACTCCCTTAGGAATTTTAGAAAATGCACCAATGTTATCATCTTTCTTGGCAATTTTAGGAACTAACTGGAATATGGGTCTAGGGCATCTAATAACTTCGACAACAGTAGGGTTTGCAATGAATTAAGGAGCAGATGAAGAATCCATGGTTATAAATACCTTTATCTGCCTTAAGGAATGATTGCTTGATGAATAGCTTCACTTCTTTTCTTGGAATGCCTTTGCTCGGGAATTTTCGCGCTCTCGAAGATTTGAATGCTTAGTGAAATGAAAATGGAGCCAAAACACTTGTTTTATAATGTTAATTTCACCAACCACCATATTTAATGCTTACCGGTTAAGTAATGTCTTAACTTATCGGCCGGTATAGAAGTAATTCCAACTTTTCACCATCAACTGAGGGAATAATAGCATGTTTCACATTTGGTTGCTAAACCCTCAAAGGAATTTTCTTCAATTAGATGAAGAGTCTCTTACCGGTGGAGTGTTACTTTGTTCTACTGGTGGAGGATTATTCCTATCAACATTTAGATTTGACTTTCCGATCCATTGTTTTGATAATTCTTGCTTTACCTTTCAAACTAGCACCATTATTACTTGTCGGTGATGCCTTACTTCTGCAGAATTTTGCAATATGTCCAATCTTATTGCAAGCATAATAGGTCACATTGTTTTTCTGAATAGCTTTCCCATATCCTACACTGGTTTGTGTTCTACACTGATTATATAAGTGTCCAAATCTTCCACAAACATAACATCTTACATTCATTCTGCAATTTTTTGAATTATGACTAGTTTTGTTGCATTTGGAGCATTGACCGGTGGGTGTATTAGTGCTCTGATAATTTCTAGATCTACACTGATTTTCTCTATGACCATACTTGTTACAGTTAAAGCATTTTCCATTAAATTTATAAGCATTTGGTTGTCTTACCGATTTGCTATGATCATGTGTGTTTGCAGTACCGGAGCTTTCACCAACTTCAAAGCCAAGGCCATTAGTGTCACCATTTGGTTTTTGATTTTTCAGCAAGTCACCAAGTTTTTTTGAGCTTTTCTTGAATTTTTCCTTGTGTTGATTTGTAGTAGCCAGTTCTCTTTCCAAGATACCTTTTTGTCTCATGAGTTCATTTGATTTATTTTGTGCATGCATTAGATCTGTCTTCAACATATCATTTTCATAACTAAGTCATGTGTTTTCATTTGCAACATCATTCAGTCTTCTAGTCAAGTCTTCTTCATTCTTCTTTCTATCTTCAATTTCTTTACAAAATCACATAGTCATATCTTGCATCTCATTCTTTGTTGTCATGTTTTCTTGTTTCAGCTTATTGATTAGATCACTAAGAGTTTCCTTTTTATCATTCTCATTTTGCATCTTTTCACAAAGTTCTCTTCTCTTATTTCTTGCAATGGTAATATTTTCTTGAAGTGCTTGAATAATATCCTGTGCAGCTTTTAGATCATCTTCAAGTTTGATAATTTTTAACTTTTCTGTATCATAGTCTAAGAGAGTTGCTTCTAATTGCTTCATCAAGTTTTCCATCTCTACCACTGTCAAGATCTTCCTCAAGCTGTTAGGCTTCTGAAAATAGAGGACCAGGCTCTATTACCAATTGTTAGGATTCCCGAAGATACTAAGAGGGGGGGGTGAATCAGTATCTAACCAGTTATATAATTTTCTTAACTTAAAACATGCAAAGGATATCAATACTGTATACCGATAAACAAAAAGTAATGCAATAAATAGAGATAACAACAACCACATGAAAAACATACCATAACACAGTAGTTTAACGTGGAAACCCGGTGTGGGAAAAAGCTCGGTGGGATTTGTGACCCACAATATTCTCTTATTGGCCAATAAGAGAATATTACTGCTACAATAGGGGCATGTACATGCAAGAAGGCCAAGTGCCTAGAGCTCACTGCTCAATTACAAAATGGGAAGTCTCACTGATTTACAAAAAGGATTATGCAAATCCAATGTCTTGTACTGCTTCAAAATAGCATCTACTATGCCAGATCCAGTACCGGTTTTAGCTCTGCTTCATACATAAACCCTTAACCTATAATTCGCATATTAGGTTTGCCTTATTTCGCCTATCTTCTTTCTTACAAAATGTTCTATAATGATCTCATACATATATGAGTCATTTTACAACTGGCCAAGTAAGCTTACAATGATTTTAAAATTAATTACAAAATATATTATAAACAAAATTCCTATCGACCTGGGTGCCGGTATACTTCCTTTTACTGCCGGTGTTGTATGTGTTGGTGTAGAGTCTATTGTTGCTGGTGCCGGTAAATTTTCTTGTCGGTATCATATGATTGCAAGGTTGCCATCAATGACAAAACCTTCAATCACCTACAATATCTCATTGGAGTGTACATTTGCCAACAGATTCATCCCCCCTCTTAGTGTCTTTGGGACTAACCAAGTATCTAACAATTTGTTTCTGGGTAAATTTTGAATTTTTGATACTTTTGACATCCTTTGTCATTGATGTCAAAGGGGGAGTAGTGTAATGAAAAAAATGTACAGAAGGAGATCATTTTCTCAGGGGGAGCACTCTTAGTTTTTAGACTTCAAATTTTGGATATCAGTTTTTGGATATTTCTCATGAGTGTTGCCATCAATGCCAAAGGGGGAGATTGTTGGTATTATACACTCAGATGAGAATGGTTGATGTTGTCATTGATGTCAAGCAACTAGTAACATGGTTCATAGGTTATCCCAATTATAAACTTCACCTACCGACATCGACAATCACTACAATGGTTATTCACACTGGCATCCAGTTACACCGGCAATAGATCATACCGACACTCTAAGCCGACTTGGAAATAATATTGTTTTGTATTGTAATTATATTTGTATAGCCGACATGATGTATTGTAAAGACTTATATATGTATGAGATCTTGTAGGTCATTTTCATAGGTAATTAGGTAATGAAATAAGTGAGATATGTGATGTTATAGGTTATGATACTGGATAGTTGTTTATGCACTTTGATGTATTTATTTTGAGAGAGAATAAGAGAAAAGAAGAGCAAAGCAAGGTTTTGGCAGAGGTATCAGATAGATCTTAAACCGGTACTCAATCTAGCATTGCATATGCTATTTTGAGTAGTACATTGTTATTGGATTTAACCATCCAATTGTAGTCAGTGGGACTCCATTTTGTTGTTGAGCAGTGAGCTCTAGGTAGTTGGCCTTCCTGCATGTGTAGACCCCTATTGTACTAATTAATATTTATTCATATTGGCCAATGAGTAAATATTGTGGGTCACAAATTCCACCGAGGTTTTTCCCCTACTGGGTTTCCTTGTCAAAAATATCTATGTTATAGTGTGCATTGATGCTTATTTTTCTATTTCTCTTTACTGTATTATTATTTTCTTATCGATATATGAATTTGGGTTGTAAAGTTGCAAATAAGTTTAAATATTTCATCTACCTGTTAGCCACTGATTCAACCCCCCCTCTCAGTGTCTTTGGGACTAACCAAGTATCTAACAATTGGTTTTTCGGTAAATTTTGAATTTTTGATACTTTTGACATCCATTGTCATTGATGTCAAAGGGGGAGTAGTGTAAAGAGAAAAATGTATAGAAGGAGATCATTTTCTCAGGGGGAGCACTCTCAGTTTTTGGACTTCAAATTTTGGATATCAATTTTTGGATTTTTCTCATGAGTGTTGCTATCAATGCCAAAGGGGGAGATTGTTGGCATTATAAATTCAGATGAGAATGGGTGATGTTGTCATTGATGGCAACCAACTGGTAACATGGTTCATAGGTTATACTAGCAATAAACTTCACCTACCTGCACTGACAGTCACTACAATGGCTATTCACACTGGCATCCAGTTACACCGGCAATAGATCATACCGACACTCTAAGCGGAATCAGAAATAATATTTTTTTTTGTAATTATAGTTGTATAGCCGACATGATGTATTGTAAAGACTCATATATGTATGAGATCTTGTAGGTCATTTTGATAGATAATTAGGTAATGAAATAAGCAAGATATGTGATGTTATAGGTTATGATACCAGATAGTTGTTTATGCACTTTGATGTATTTATTTTGAGAGCGAATAAGAGCAGAGCAGAGTGAAGCAAGGTTTTGGTAGAGGTATCATATAGAGCTTAAACTGGTACTGAATCTAGCATTGTAGATGCTATTTTGAGTAGTACAATGTTATTGATTTAACCATCCAATTGTAGTCAGTGGGACTCCATTTTGTTATTGAGTAGTGAGCTCTAGGCAGTTGGCCTTCCTGCATGTGCAGGACCCTATTGTAGTAAGTAATATTTATTCATATTGGCCAGTGAGTAAAATTGTGGGTCACAAATCCCACTGAGGTTTTTCCCCTACCGGGTTTCCTCACCAAAAATATCTGTGTTATGGTGTGCATTGATGCTTATTTTTTTGTTTCTCTTTACTGCATTATTATTTGCTTATCGGTATTTTAATTTGGGTTGTAAAGTTGCAAATAAGTTTAAATCTTTCATCTACTGGTTAGACACTGATTCACCCTCCCCTCTCAGTGTCTTTGGGACTAACCAAGTATCTAACAATTGGTTTCTTGGTAAATTTTGAACTTTTGATACTTTTGACATCCCTTGTCATCGATGTCAAAGGTGGAGTGTGTAATGAGAATAATGTACAGAAGGAGACCATTTGCTCAGGGGGAGCACTCTCAGTTTTTGAACTTCAAATTTTTGATATCAGTTTTTGGATTTTTCTCAAGAGTGTTGCCCTAAATGCCAAAGGGGGAGATTGTAGGTATTATACACTCAGATGAGAATGGTTGATGTTGTCATTGATGGCAGCCAAGTGGTAACATGGTTCATAGATTTTACTGGCAATAAACCTCACCTACCGGCACCGATACTCACTACAATGGTTATTCACACCAACATCCAGTTACACCAACAACAGATCATACCGACACTCTCAGCCAACTTGAAAATAATATTATTTTGTATTGTAATTATATTTGTATAGCCGACATGATGTATTGTAAAGACTCATATATGTATGAGATCTTGTAGGTCATTTTGATAGGTAATTAGGTGTGAAATAAGCGAGATATGTGATGTTATAGGTTATGATATTGAATAGTTGTTTATGCACTTTGATGTACTTATTTTGAGAGGGAATAAGAGTAGAGTAGAGCGAAGCAAGGTTTTGGCAGAGTTATCAAATAGAGCTTAAATTGGTACTGAATCCAACATTCAAATGCTATTTTGAGCAGTACATTGTTATTGGATTTAACCATCCAATTGTAGTCAGTGGGACTCGATTTGGTTGTTGAGCAGTGAGCTCTAGGTAGTTGGCCTTCCTGCATGTGCAGGCCCTTATTGTACTAAGTAATATTTATTTATATTGGCCAATGAGAATATTGTGGGTCACAAATCCCACCGAGGTTTTTCCCCTATCAGGTTTCCTTGCCAAAAATATTTGTGTTATGGTGTGCATTGATGCTTATTTTTCTATTTCTCTTTACTGTATTATTATTTGCTTACCAGTATATTAATTTGGGTTGTAAAGTTGCAAATAAGTTTAAATATTTCATCTACCAGTTAGACACTGATTCACTCCCCCCTCTTAGTGTCTTTGGGACTAACCAAGTATCTAACAATTCATTTCTCATTAAATTTTGAATTTTTGATACTTTTGACATCCTTTGTCATTGATGTCAAAGGGGGAGTAGTGTAATGAGAAAAATGTACAGAAGGAGATCATTTGCTCAGGGGGAGCACTCTCAGTTTTTGGACTTCAAATTTTTGATATCAGTTTTTGGATTTTTCTCATGAGTGTTGCCATTAATACCAAAGGGGGAGATTGATGGTATTATACACTCAGATGAGAATGGTTGATGTTGTCATTGATGGCAACCAACTAGTAACATGGTTCACAGGTTATACCAGCAATAAAATTCACTTACCGGCACCGACAATCATTACAATGGTTATTCACACCGGCATCCAGTTACACCGACAGCAGATCATACTGACACTCTAAGCTGAATCAGAAATAATATTGTTTTGTATTGTAATTATATTTGCATAGCCAACATGATGTATTGTAAAGACTCATATATCTATGAGATCTTGTAGGTCATTTTGATAGGTAATTAGATAATGAAATAAATGAGATATGTGATGTTATAGGTTATGATACTAGATAGTTTTTTATGCACTTTGATGTATTTATTTTGAGAGTGAATAAGAACAGGGCAGAGTGAAGCAAGGTTCTAGTAGAGGTATCAGATAGAGCTTAAACCGGTACTAAATCCAACACTGTAGATGCTATTTTGAGCAATGCATTGTTATTGGATTTAACCATCTAATTGTAGTCAGTGAGACTCCATTTTGTTGTTGAGAAGTGAGCTCTAGGCAGTTGGCCTTCTTGCATGTGTAGGCCCTTATTGTACTAAGTAATATTTATTCATATTGGCCAATGAGTAAATATTGTGGGTTACAAATCCCACCGAGTTTTTTCCCCTGTCGGGTTTCCTCACCAAAAATATTTGTGTTATGGTGTGCATTGATGCTTATTTTGCTGTTTTTCTTTACTGCATTATTATTTGCTTACCAGTATATTAATTTGGGTTGTAAAGCTGCAAATAAGTTTAAATCTTTCATCTTCCGATTAGACACTGATTCAACCCCCCCCCCTCTCAGTGTCTTTAGGACTAACCAAGTATCTAACAATTGGTTTCTCGGTAAATTTTGGATTTTTGATACTTTTGACATCATTTGTCAGTGATGTCAAATGGGGAGTAGTGTAATGAGAAAAATGTACAAAAGAAGATCATTTGCTCATGGGGAGCACTCTCAGTTTTTGGACTTCAAATTTTGGATATCAGTTTTTGGATTTTTCTCTTGAGTGTTGCCATCAATGCCAAAAGGGGAGATTGTTGGCATTATACACTCAGATGAGAATGGTTGATGTTGTCATTGATGGCAACCAACTGGTAACATGGTTCATAGGTTATACTGACAATAAACTTCACCTACCGACACTGGCAGTCACTACAATGGTTATTCACACCGGCATCCAGTTACACTGGCAGTAGATCATACCGGCACTCTAAGCCGACTTGGAAATAATATTATTTTGTATTATAATTATATTTGTATAGCCGACATGATGTATTGTAAAGATTCATATATGTATGAGATCTTGTAGTTAATTTTGATAGGTAATTAGGTAATGAAATAAGCGAGATATGTGATGTTATAGGTTATGATACCAGATAGTTGTTTATGCACTTTGATGTATTTATTTTGAGAGCGAATAAGAGTAGAGCAGAGTGAAGCAAGGTTTTGGCAGAGGTATCAGATAGAGCTTAAACTGGTATTGAATCTAGCATTGCAGATGCTATTTTGAGCAGTACTTTGTTATTCAATTTAACCATCCAATTGTAGTCAGTGGGACTCCATTTTGTTGTTGAGAAGTGAGCTCTAGGTAGTTGGCCTTCTTGCATGTGCTAGTCCCTATTGTACTAATTAATATTTATTCATTTTGGCTAGTGAGTAAATATTGTGGGTCACAAATCCCACGGGGGTTTTTCCCCTACCAGGTTTCCTCACCAAAAATATCCGTGTTGTGGTGTGCATTGATGCTTATTTTTCTGTTTCTTTTCACTGCATTATTATTTGCTTACCGATATATTGATTTGTGTTGTAAAGTTGAAAATAAGTTTAAATATTTCATCTACAGGTTAGACACTGATTCACCCCCCCCTCTCAGTGTCTTTGGGACTAACCAAGTATCTAACAGGTTCCAATAGGCTCTATGTCGGGGAATGATTGCTCAGAGAAATATGTGTAGGAGATAGTGTCTTTTTCACATGAGAAGGCTCTTGGGGAAAAGTATAAACTATGGGATTCACTCTTTGGAGTTAAACCTACTGGTAAATTGACCTTCTCTCTAGTTTGTAACATTTTGAACCCTTTAAAGTTAAGTTTTCTATCTCTATCCCAGAATTTGTTATTAATCACTATAGTTACCTTATGGCTCTTACTTTGGTCGAGAATTTTATGGGCCCTAGACCCAATATTGAAGTGGTAAGAGCATTCGTGAAAAATAAATGAAAAATCAAAGTTCAGGTTGAGATTTTTGCTCTTCCTAAAGGGTTCTTCTCTTTTGCCTTTTTCTGTGAAAAAGATATCGCAACCATTCAAAGTTGAGGCCCCTAGGTTTTTGGTAAGGCTTCCCTAGCTTTGAAGAAGTGGACTCCTTATTTGGATCTTTTAGACACAATTTTTGAGGTTGTCCTCATTTGGGTTAGGCTTCCAAGATTACTCTTCAAGTATTGGAATGAATATATCTTTAGGGGTATAGCTAGTTCCTTTAGGGAACTATTATCCATCGATGCCATGACAACTACTAGAAGGAGGTTAGTCTTTGCAAGGATTTGTGTTGGAATCTCTCAAGCCACTATTCTCCCTTCTTCTATTAAGATAAAATCTAAACTATCTAGATGGGTTCAATCTATTGAGTTTGAATATATGCCTTTTGTCTTCTTCATTTGTAGAAAGTCTGGTAATTGGGATAAGAAATGCCCTCTTAAAGTAAGCAAATAGTCAGCAAAGCTCCCACCTAATTATGTATAGGTATGGAAAGTTAAACCTAATGGGGGATTGAAAGAGGATGGGGAGAAAAGATTCCAAGTCCTAGAGGTATCTTCTTAGGGAAATATTAGAAAAGAAGATGAAGGGAACCGGATCTCTCATGACATACCTCATGACCAAGCCAAGAAGGATACACATGGGGATTATGTTCAACCAAAAAAGAAAGGAAGAAGAGGATGATACCTATGATAACAAGTTTTTGGAACTACGTGGTAGTTTGATGACTAATATTAATGTTGTTATTCTCGTCTCTGGTGCCATGGGAGGTCAAAAATCCTTTCAAAACAGTAATGTTGGCTTTAGGGGGAATGCAAGGGCAGTACCGATCTTTTCTCTTTATTCTCAAGAATCCCCATATGTGGTTAAATCTACCTTTCCCTCAGATTATGTGTTGTTCTCTTTGGAGATAGTTAAAGAAACTTTTCAAAGCACAACAAATAGCAATACTAACTGTAATATTTTTGTTGTTTTGGACCAAAATATGCTTAGTGAACATGTAGAAGGTTCTGCTTCCCAAAAGGCTTCACTGGACTAGGACTGTGAGTCCAAGAAAGAGAACTGGTACAAGGATCCAAGGGAGGAAATCTTCTAACTGGCATATGGAACAAGAAAGTTATCAAGATATTACAGATGAGGTACAAAGAACTATCCCAAAGATCTATAGGAATCATTCCCCAAGGAAGAAATAAAGACCATGTCATGGAATATTAGAGGGCTTAATAATTCTCATAAATAGGACATTTTGGATAATTTTGTTAGGGACCATAAACCAGATATTTTGCTTTTTTAGGAAACCAAGATGTCTAAGCATAGAGGAGAGAAAATTAAAGTTTTTAAATTTGGTGGTGTTCATGGCAGTAGCTCTGAAGGTGCCTCTGGGGTGGATCAACATCTTTTGGAGTCTTAACCATATTCAAGGTTATCCTATTTGTGAAAATGATAATCATGTGGCTACAAAATTCAAACATATTAGAGACAATTACAGTTGGATTTAATTAAACATATACGCTGATAATAATAAGGCAGATAGGAGGATATTTTCCACGGGATCTTGCTACTTTCAGGATGCAATTCCCTAATGAGAATTGGAAAGTGGTAGGAGACTTCAACACTCCTTTGCAAAATTTGGCGAAATGTGGGGGATCTCAAATCTATTTAGATGGAATGATGGATTTAATGGATTTTATAAATAACCAAAGCCTACACTATGGAATTGCCAGGTACCACTTTTACTTGGAGTAACATAAGAGCTGGGAATGATCTCATTCAAGTAAGTTTAGACCGTGCTTTTATTTACAATGAATGGCTTCTTAACTATTTTTGTTCTTTGAATGTCCTTTCCAGAGTTGGGTCAGATCATTTTCCTATCAGTTTTGTTGCGAATGCTATTTCGGGAAAAAGGAACATCCATTTTAGGTTTGAAAGAATGTGGCTTACTCACCCCCAACTACATGATTGTATTAAGAAATGGTGGAGTATTTCTATCCCTACTATTACAATGTTCAGGATTGCTAAAAAAATGAGGGAGGTTAAATGGAACATTAGAAGATGGAATAAATACAATTTTGGGAATATTTTTGCTATTAAACCCTCAATTTAAGTGGAACTTAAATAAATTCAAGATAAAATCTAGAGTGAAGGTTATAATGATGATAACCTTTCTAGAGAAAATGAGATCCTCATAAGATATCATGATATTATATCAAAAGAGGAGGAACTTTGGAAATAAAGATCTAGATCACTATGGTTAGCGTCGGGGGATAAAAATACTAGATTATTCCATTCGACTACTCTTAACCATAGAGCTTCGAATAGGATTAATCATATTATGAGAACAAATATTAAAATTTATAAGGATGAAGAGATTAAAAGACATGCAGTTCATTTTTTTGGTAATCTTCTTTCTGTGGAATCTAACCTGGATGATTCTGCGCAGAATAACTTAATTGAGGCCATTCCATAAATCCTTAATGATGATCAAAATAAGATGTTAATGGTGATACCTTCGTTGGATGAAATTCAGAAGGTGGTATTCTCATTTGAGGGGAATAAGGCCCTAGGTCCAAATGGTTTTCCTATGTTTTTTTTCTAAACATTCTGGGATATTGTTGCTATGGATGTTGGAAATACTATCAAGGAGTTTTTTGGATCGAGGAACATCCTGAACAAACTAAATTCTACTTTTATTGTGCTCATTCATAAACATCTTGGAGCTGATGAGTTAGAGTTGTTTCAGCCTATTAGTCTCTACGACTCCATCTATAAGATCTTGTCCAAAGTCTTAACTTCAAGGTTGATGGTTGTCTTGCCACTTCTCATTTATCCCCAACAAAATGGATTTATTCTAGGAAGGTAGATCTTGGACTCTATTATCACAATGCATGAAAATATCCACTTGCTGTAAGTCTCCAAAAATCAAGGCTTTTTGTTGAAGTTGGACGTCTCAAAAGCTTATGATTGTGTGGATTGGAAGTTTTTATTAAAAGTTTTCAAGGCTTTGGGTTTCAATGAGAAAATTTTGATGCTTATCTTGTAGTTGATTTCCACCTCAAGTATCTCGATTATTGTGAATGACTCTCCTTCTCATTTATTTAAAGTGTCAATAGGACTGAGACAAGGGGACCCTATCTCCCTTATCCTTTTCACTATTATGGTGGAAATATTGGGTAGATTTATTAAAAAATGGTACTGTAGGGGAATCTCAAGGGTCTTAGACTGTCTTCAAACAATGTGGCGTGTTCCCATCAATAGTTTATTGATGGTATAATTATGATAGGAAACTCTACTATTGGGGAGGCCAGAAGTCTCAAGGTGTTATTAGTAAATGAGCTTGCTTGAGGACAAAAGGTTAACAAAGCTAAAAGATCTTTGTTTTTCTTCAACACTCCTGAAGCTTGATAGGCTAAAATTGCTAATATTTTGGGTTGTATTGTGTGAACTCTTCCCTCTATTTACCTTGGTCTTTCCTTATGTGCTAAGCCTCTTGATTATTTTTGGATTTATTTGATTGATAGGTTCAATAAGAAACTTGTTGGGTGGAAAGGCTCTCTCCTTAGTCAGGCTAGTAAAATCTAGCTCCTCAAATCCTCTTTGCAAAATTTGCTAGTCTATGCATTAAGTTTGTTTAAAATCCTGGCTAAGTTTTTTTATATCATTGAGAAGATTCAGAAGCACTTCCTTTGGTTAGGGGGTGGAGGAACGTAAGAAAATTCTTTTTGTTGGATGGGATGCCATGTGTAGACCTAAGAAGATGGGGGGTTTGGGGCTGAGAAATATTAAAACCTTCAATAAATCCCTCTTGGCAAAACAGGTGTGGAGAATTTTCTTGAAAAAAGGGAGTGGAATACTATCTAGGAAAGAAAATATTTGCACGGTGCTACAAGTTTTAAAGACTTTATCTCCCTAATGGATCTTCCCTATGGAACAATATAAAAGCTAAGGAGGCAACTGCTAAGGGGGTTGGTTGGAGAATCGGGGACATTAATACATTTGGTCTATAATTCTGATAGAGAATGTATATTGTGACCAAATTTGATTGTTTTTTAAGAAATGCACAAATTCGTCGAAATTACGATGATAATTTCACATTTGGTTTCGATAGAGAAGATATTAGCAATGAAATTTTTTTTTTTTTTCAAAAAAGTGCCTGCGTTCGTTGCAATTGCGATGACAATAGACATTATACTTAAAAAAAAAAAAAAAGAGGGCAAGTCATTTGTCACATTTGCAATCCTGCACAAGCTTCCGCATCAAGCTCAACCCCTGGAAAGATCAAACGGCACACTCACCATTCAAGGTAGAATCTTCACCTTCATTTTGGATTTGCAAAATATGAGGAATTTCTAAATCTTCATCTTCATTCATTGAATCTTTGGATTTGCATAATATTTACATGGGGAATTTTGGATTTGCATAATTTATGGAATTGCTTGGGTAGAATCTTCACCATTTGAGGTAGCTGAATCTTCACCTTCATTCATTGATTTGCATATATGAGGAATTGCTTGCGTCCCACCCATTGCTTGAGCTGTCCATTGCATTTCACAACTACCCATGCTTTGTCATTCCTAGGTCATCAAAAGTCTTTTAATGTTGCCCCCATGCCTCGGTTGTCGATGTTCAGTCTTCCCCTTTCACCACCATGAATTCTATACGCCCCGAAGGGCAATCGACCTCTGTTTCTCTTTTCTCTCTCTCCCACCCTACCCCTACCATGGCACTAGGATGTATACATAGCGAAGAACGAGTTTACTAGTTTTAGGGAGGTATCTAGCAGAGGAAGTAGATATGCCTAAGTCTGAGAGAATACTATAAAGCATTGAATTTAAAGAGACTTGATTATTATATTCACGATCAAACACAACATGCATCTTTCCAAAGAATTAGTTTCATGAAGATGTATCCAGGCCTATAAGACAAAAAAAGTAGCTATAAGTTACAACAGTCATAAGCATAGGGATATATACCTATGAATAAGAATTAAAAGGAGTAAACGATAGTCTAAGTTAGATTTTATAGTGAAATGAAGTGCATGTTATCACAATAGTCTTATCAATGAAAATTATTGTCATTCATCATTACTTCAAATAAAACAATCACATCATCACCATGCTAGATCACATTTAAAATAGTTTCTGATGGGAGTCACAGTTATTTTAACTATCACAAAGTACACATTCATGAAGTACTAAATAGAATAGCCAAGATAGAGGTCCTCATGAGAGGAATACAAGAATTTCATTGTATGTGTAAACAGTCTTTAGGATTACAACACACAAATTTTCATTTACATTCAAAGAGCACAATGATAATGAAGACCTACACAGTCCTAGAGGAAGTAAAGGGACAACCCAGGCTTGTGATTTGGGTTCAATATCAACATCAATGAGTACCATAGCAGTAGTGATAGAAAAAACAATGTTTATACTACTTGTGTATAGACTACTTGTTACTATTTTGTAGCTATCTCATATTTATAGGCTTTGTCCTAACTTTTTCTCTTTGGTTGGGTTATCATTGAGATTTACATTTCAAATCTTTGCCCATGATCTCACTATTATTAATTTAGCTAGGACTGTTATCACTTGTACTTTGCCATGTGTATTTGGTTCTTATTGTGTATCATCTTCTCATGACTTCTTCAGGAGGCTTTGTGTCTTCTCTTAACACTATCCTAATAGATCTTTACTATATTTTCAATTAAATTTGGATTTTTTTACTTCTTATTCACTATTTTGTTGGTGTAGCTATTCCTTTTTATGTCTTCTTTTAATGTGTGCTTCAAAGTGATGTGTTGCTCACAATTCTTTTCCTTAGACCTATACGTAACGCTTGTCATTGTCATCTACATACCGCAGTTATGCTATGCTCTCAGACTTAGTCATATTTGGTTTCCTTGCACATTTACAAATGTGCGTGAGAGTCCTCTTGAACCAGTTCTAGGGAGGTATCTAAAAGAGGAAGCTTCATAACATTACAGTTTGTGTTAATTAGTTCCAAACATATATGTAAATAAAAAATTGACAAATAAACCTCATGTTAGTGTATGCTTTCATCATGGAAAAACATAATGTAGTTGATCATAACTGATGTAACAAAGTTGTATCTTTGAATGCATTGTTCCTTGATTATAGATATATGCTCAATTGATATGAATTGCTTGATTGAAAAATTGGTAGATGTGGGTTGGAGTTTATAGGGGTTTGAAATGAGAAATAGACTTGTATCTATATACATAGCTTGCACCTTTTCAAATTGAACTTTTGGAAAAGTCCACATTTGGAGAGAAAATTCTTAATATTTGTGAATCCAACATTCATATTTCAAATTTTAGGTCCAATTTCCATGAATAAGGGTTCCCAAGATCCTAGTACTAGAAAATTAAGCCATGAGGAACAACATGAATAAGGGAATGAACCAAATTTATGGAAACATTCTGAAACCTAAGTACAATTAGGCATAAATAAGGCACAACCACTAAAGTGAGTCCAAACCTAGTGTATATTTATAAAGAGATACAACTTATGATGCAATATTTAGCCCCCTCTTAGCAAGAGTATGAAATTATGCTCATGTACTCTTGGGAAAATATGGAGAAACCAAATATTCTGAAACCAAGATATTGAAGAGTCAAGATGACTACAAGTTTGGAAAGGTGGTAGCTCCCAAGACTTATGATATTGTCAATCTACAATATTGAGATAAAAGGGAAGTACAAAGTGAGTAATATGAGTAACATTGGTAACACACATGGAGCATGCAAAACACAAAGTTATGACATTTAGAACTAGTAAGATTCATATATTCTCACTAGGAACCATATCAAGAAGACAAGGCATAGATCTAGGACTAGTAATATCCTTATATAGTTACTAGGAGTCATGTCAGAGACATAAAAGCATGATACCCAAGTTAGTAAGATCCTCTAATACTTAGTCATAGATCGCATTCTAACAACAAATAGATGGTCATATCTTGGTAACCTAACTAGTCCATGAGTAGTAGCTCAAAATGTTATCAAAGCTAGGTTAGGTTAGGAGCCCCAAGAACCTACAATGTGTCTTACAATGGGTGTTGAAAATAATCTACACTCAAGCCAATAATGGAATGGTAGAGAAATTTATTATCAAATAGAATGCATTAAGTTGGATTCCTAGCTATTTTATCAGTATTAGCTTAACATTTTCATGCATAAATAACATCTACTCCTAGCTCTACCATAGATCCAACTTCCACCATTTCTCCTTCCACAACCTCTAGTCACCTTCATGTACCAAAGCCACTAGTGCCACACCTTTAGTACTTACATCCTTCACTTATCATCCACCATATGGCCTATTTATCAAATTTATTTCTTCTACATGTAAAATCCATATGCACAAGATGGAATGACAATTGGTATATGTAAAAGCCATATTCCACAACCTTTGCTAAAATCCTTTCTGCCAGTGCCAAAATGTGAGGTTTGTAATAGGATGTGACATCCATCAAAGCATAATAGAGATGAGATTTCTAACAAGATGGCAGATCAAACAATGTAGGAAAGCATCAATTAAAAATAAATACAAGATTGCATTTTATAGAGTTAACTTCATTTTGTCTTTTTGTGGCATTGAATTTCATAGTGTTTTAAAGAAGATATCATAGTTTTTCCAAAAAATGTCAAACCCCTGCCTAGTGTTTACCGAGAGGAGTAAATAATGTATAGTTTGGTCTCCCATGCATATAAATTCACCTAAATGTGTGGGAAGACCTTTGTTCATGCTATGTATCATATTATGTTGTGTGCAGGGCTCCAAATTAGATTTGGTACGTGTTTGGGCATAAGGATAGTCTGATATCTCTATGTATCAAACAACAAAAGGCAGTAAGAGTGAAGAATTTGGTGGGAAGACCAAGCAATTGGTATTTTGAAGTGGTTGATGACAGAGAGAGGGGTGAGGCGACCCTATGCAACCTTCAGAAGGGTTTGTGGATCAAAACCAAATGAAATACATTAAATTTCTATGATTGTCCTAAGGGTATTGATTGTCACAATCATAGTTTTACTAGTGATATTGTTTTTGTTTTGACAGAGTTGTGTTTGTAAACCCAAGTGTGGACATGTAATGGAGTCATGAGATGTATTAAGACTACATTAATACTTAACAACAACATAGTGTGTAGGCACCTAAAATATGAAAGGACTACATATTGGAAGGCACATGTGATGATGCCATGAAAGATCTGATATCCCTATGTATCAGACTGAGAAAACCAGTGAAAGAAAAAAAAAATGCATTGAGAGGGAAAAAGGTTGAATTGCCTAATGTTTGTTGTTGAAGTGATGTGTGGGGACCCTACCAAGTCAAATACCTTGTTGTAGTTTCAAAGGGTGGAAAATGAATAAGCATTTTATTTACCGTCCTAATAGACCATCCATCATAACAATGATTACCAATGATGTGTGTGTTGCAAACAAAGTTCTAGAGGAAGGCTCTTTCTATTGTAATACCAAGTGAGTGTTGATAGACCTTGTGTAGGGTCCTCCAAGCCTAGAGTAAGGAGTTTGAAGCCTAGGTACATTGATTTGGCCTTGTGTTCATCAACGAGTGTTGACCCAATAGGAGAAGTATTGAGACTAACAATTTTGAAAGTGTGGAATTGTTGAGAGCCAACACTTATGTGTGAACCCCATCTTCATGTATTATGATTAGTTGCCATGATAATTGACCCTATCCTCATGGTGTTGGCTCAATTCATATTAGTGTATTTTGTTGAAGAAACATGATGTGAGAAGTTTGATGCAGAGGCAAGGGTAGAACTAGTATTTCATATTAGGACAACAACCACATTGATTAGGCAAGTCAGATAAGGTCTCTCCAATGTTTAGGATACACAAGGGAAACATTAGTCATGTAAGTATGCATGAGCATGGGAATGGATAGTTGCTTTCCTTTTAGACTGATTTGGACAATATTGAGAGGATCCTATAAGGAATGACTATCACCATACTCTCGATGACTTTACAACATTGATAATGAATTCAATTTAAACACTCATGGATTACCCCAATTAGACATTAGTCAACTTAAGATATGATACAAGGATTGCATACCACAAAGCCATTAGATATGTTTTGAGATGAAAAAGAAGAGTTAAATGGTTTTGGTTCAATTTGCATAATTTCTATGTTCAAGTAATTTAATTTGGTATATTATACTGAAACACAATTTCATAACTAACATTTCAACTTCTATATAACTAGTTCTATAGCCCGATTTTCTTGCGTGTGAAGAAAGACCATGTCAGACAATATCAACGAACAACAAAATAAGGAGACAATTGTTAGATTGTGGTCTAAATTAAAAAGAAAAGGTGATGGAAAATGGTATTGTCCCTGTAAAATTTGTAAGGGGTTAAAGACTAGAAGACTTCTAATCAAAACATCTAAGAAACATTGTAGGCTGCATGGTCACATTGAAGGTGGACATGATTATCATCCATTGGTAAGTTTTTCATTATATCGTTTTAACAATTTATATACATAATAAATCACTTGATGATGAGATCATGATCATGGTATATTTATGTTTATCAATTTTATATAGGTTGAGCACCTCGGAGCACATAATATGGATCAAAACAACCTGAAGAATATGGTTTTCAAAGTGGATGAACATGGAGGTGTGAATATTGAAGCTGAAGATAATGATCCCATGGAAGATGAAGATCATGAGCCACAAAACAGAATTGAAGATGATGGTACAAATACATTGATCCATGACACATTTAGTACTCGCGCAACTGATCATGATGATGAAGATGACCTTGATGTTGTTCATGATGTCCCTCTACTTGAGAAGGCATCTGAGGCCCTTTACAAAGGCTCGCAGACAACTCTTCTCTCCGCTGTATTGTTGTTGGTGAACTTGAAGATTATGAATGGTTTATCCAACATAACAATCTCACGTATGTTAAGGTATGTCATATATGTCATAATAAATGGTGAATCATGATGTACCATTAATATTCTTTATATTAACAAATTATATTTTTTTTTTGTAGATTGATAGGTGAGTTTTTGTTACCACCATCAAATATTCTACCTCGCTCATACCGAGAATTATCTGCCATTATGAAAGATATTGGAATGGAGTATCAAACAATAGATTCTTGTCCCAATGATCATATTATATATCACAAACAACATGAATTTTGAAATGAATGCCCTGAATGTCATATCAGTAGATATCAAATAGATCAAATAACAAAAAGGGTTCCTCGCAAGGTTGTTCGCTATATTCCTATTATTCCATGTATGCAACGATTATTCAAGTGCACTAGCTTGGCATAATTTATTCGAATGCTTGCCGATGGTTCAACATTTATGGACATAGAGGAAAAGTGGCCACACTTTAAAGAAGAACCTCATAATCTTAGGCTTTCATTGGTAGCGGACAGTGTGAATCCATTTGGAGTGATGAGATCTGTTACTCAGTGTGGCTTGTTTTTGTTATCAACAATAACATTCCTCCATGGATGTCAATAAAGAGGGAGCACATAATGTTGGCAATGATTGTTCCAGGTATTTTATCATTTAAATATAGTCGTCTACATTTAATTATAAATAATGCAGTAAAATGGTCATAATAATTATGTAATGTTTTTGTTCATTCGATTAGGTAAGTACCAAGTTAAATATATGAATGTATATATTGAGCTTCTTATCAACGAGTTGTTGGAGTTATGGAATGGTGTCACTATGTATGACATCTCTAGACCAATAGGACAAAGACAATTTCAATTCCATGTGATGCTTCTATGGACAATACACGATGCCCCAGGGCTAACACATTTTTGAGGTATGTTATAGTGTTTAAGTTGTGCATGAACATTATAATTCAAAAATTAACATATTTAATCCAACTATACATTATCTTGTAGGTCTTCAAACAAAAGGAAAATTTGCATGTCCACTTTGTTGTCCAAAGATGAAATCTTGTTATTCAAAAAGTTTAGGAAAGCAGGTGTTTGATGAGTATAGGCACTTTCTCCACAAAAATCATAAGTACCGAAATACTAAAAAACATCTTTTCAATGGGAAAGAAGAAAATACATCAAAGCCACGAAGAATGACACCTCACCTATGGAAGTTGGAATATAATAGAATTAATCGTCAAGGTCATGCCATTCCATCTAATGGTTTATGTCATAAAACATATTTTCTATTTTGTTTTGTTTACTGATGATGTGATTGATGATCATGAAGGTCGTGAAGGCATAAATGACCACCTTCCTAAGGGACTAAAAAGTTATCCCCGACAATTTAGTAGGTTGCCCTACTACAAGCAGTTACAAATTGTGCATTTGTTTGATACTATGCATATTGGAAAGAATATAACAGAGACATTATGGAAAATATTGGATGGAAGGCATGACAAAGAAAAAATTGTCAAAATATGTAGTGACATTCAGGATTCCAATCATGCAATAATAAATGTCATTCAATCAAATAGCCATGGAGACTAGATTAATATAAGTGAGCTTCCTTGGTTATTAATGGACCAACAAAGCAATGCTATAAAAGAAGTCATACAAAAAATTCGATTTCCCACAGGATTTGCTGCAAACATAAACAATCTCATATAAAAAAAAGTGAATTTGGGCTAGGGATGAAAACACATGATTGACATACCTTCATTAAGGTAATTCATGTTCATGTGTTTTTACTATGTATTTAAGTACTGGGTGTGTACTTTTCATTGTATTATGTTAGAAAAAAAATGAAAAGATAATTTTATAATTGTTGCAGTACGTTCTACCTCTATCTCTCCCAGACGACTTCGACAATAATGTCAAGAAAGTCATATATGATCTTGGAAAATACATGAGGTAAGTAGTGATATTTGTTCAGTTCGTTGTATAGATATTATATTTGCAATTTGTTTTACTTGTTATGTAATATATTTTTTTGTGTCTTGAATATCTTATAGGTGGTTGTCATTTAAAGAAATCCATAAAGAAGATATAAAATATTGGAAGAGAAAAAATCCTCATATAATGTGTGAAATGCAAAAGTGTCTACCTCCAGCTTTTTTCAATGCACACGAACACTACCTCATACACCAAGTTGAGGAGATTGAATTGTGTGGACCTGTACACACTAGGTCAATATGGATGGTTGAGAGGCACTTGAAATTTTTGAAGGCTTTGGTTCGACAAAGAACACATCTTGAGGGTTCTATGGTGGAGGGATATATGGTATACCAGACTATGGTGTACATTATTAAGTATCTTCCTAAGTTCGCAGCAAAGATCCATGTGGATCACATTTGGGATCCCAACCCCATTGACAAATTCAAAGGGGATTACTTGATAGGGAAAGGTAGATTGAGGAAAGTGAGAGGTAATTATAAGATGTTATTGTAGTTAATTAATTCTTAATCTTCAAACTAAATCGGTTGTAAGATGTCTATTCATTTTTTGTACAGTTGATCGACAATGGGATGAACTACATTTGTATATTGCAAACAATCTTGATTGGATGACGGTATGGATTTAACATTGTCAAAATTTTGGTCGCACATTAACATGGGAAGGTGTGGCTTCATTGGTTAAAGAAGCTCATCGTAATGGAGATTCCAATGTTACACAAAGGGAAATTGATTTAGCATATGGTTTAAGAGATAAACATGTACGTATAAATTTATTAATCACCCATATGTTTATCAACTCACAATGCAATAAATTTTACATGTTTGACATATCGCAGGGCAAACACCACAACGCTATGTGCTGCAATGGTCATAGATCTCACATAAAAAAGTTGGATGACACAAAGAAAACTTGTGATTCTGACATCATTGCATTCTTTGAGGTGACAATATTTCGTCGAGAAATGACATACATCCTCAACAGTCTCAAAATCAATGCTATGGCATTTTGGATGATATACTTGAGTGTGACTTTAATTCCTTCAAATTAGTTTTGTTCATCGTCAAATGGTATAGACTATGATTGAATGAAAATGATCCTGAAAGAACTATTATTGAACATGATAATGGTTGTACAATGGTTAATACAAGGTCATTTGAACCAATTGAGGATGAGCCCTATGTTCTTCCAAGCCAATGTGAGAAGGTATTTTACTCAGAGGTTCCACATAAACTGGGTTGGGCATTTGTTGTTAGACATGATCCAAGAGGAAGGCTGATAAAGTATAATGTGATGGAAGAAGAAGATACCAAAGAAGTAGAAGATGGAGTAGATGATGATCATGATCGACAATTTCTCGATGATGAAGAAGAAGAAGAAGCTGCTGCTGCTGATGATGATGATGATGATGATGATGATGATGATGATGATGATGATGATGATGATGATGATGATGATGATGATGATGATGGTGACGCTGATGGTGATGGTGATGGTGATGGTGATGGTGATGGTGATGGTGAGTGATGGTGATGGTGATGGTGGTGATGGTGATGATGAAGACGATGATGGTGGTGGTGGTGGTGGTGATGATGATGATGATGATGATGATGATGATGATGATGATGATGATGATGATGATGATGATGATGATGATGATGATGGTGATGATGATCATGATGTTCATGATGATGAATGAAATGTATGAGGTATGCAATTAGTATATTATCTATTTAATATTGATTTCTTGATAGAATTTTTTTTACATAATTAATTCATTATGTTTTGAATTCTAATGCCATTACATAATTAATTCATGATGCACCTTTTAATATGGAGATGGAGATAGGGAGAGTGACTATTTATGTGACATTTTTAAAACTTTGTGTTTATTTATGGAATTTGGATTGTTTATTAGCTATGTGATGGATGCTGATTTAAAATACATATGTGATGGATTGCATGTTTATAACGATACATGTGACATTTTTTGCACTTTGTGTTTATTTATAGAATGTGGATTATTTATTACCTATGTGATGGATGGTGATTTATGATACATATGTGATGGATTCCATGTTTATGATGACACATATGTGATGCTAATTATGATGCTCAATTACATATATGATGATACATCATGTGATGCTTATGATGCTTATGATATGTATGTATTTATTGTTTATCGACTCACAAATGTAGTAATTCTTATGATGCTCAATTGATGGTGTTGATTTCATGTATAGTCCCTATGTGATGCTATCACCCTTGGTGGGAACAGGTCGTTGACTACAGACATCGTCAACCATTTAGCTGAGGATCCTGCATAGTCTACATAAAGTAAAGGTAAGGAATTAAAAAAATTATATTGATTTTGATGGAAACATCTTTTTATTATTTAATACTCTTTTTGTCCACAAAGTTCATGTTGTTCATGTTGTGTACTATGTTGCAGGAACCTGAACCCCTTTGACGAGGATCCTGTACAGTCTCATGGATGGACATGTATAACTAGTCAATACACCCTATAGAAACAATTTATTTTTAAAAAATTACTTGGAAAACAAACTTCCTCAATTTTTCAAACCTCAACATTAGCAACAAATCTAATACAGTTATCAACACTTGAGGCCCTAGTTGGACTTATTCAAATTTTAATCCCAAAATCAACTTTAGGGCCGACTTCTTCATCAACATTACCCTCATTTGCAAAATTTCTCTCTCATTACCAATTAACTCTCTCATTTGATGGAGTGCAAGTACCCCCAAATAGGTATTTGTTAGATGTGTCTTCCTAGAGTGAGGGAAATGTAGGAATAGAAATTGAAAGTGAGACAAGTAGTAGGTCTACAATAGGGAGATCAACAAGAGGTCAAAAGATTAGAAGAAAATTCAATAAATGCATGAAATTTTTCCTTGCTCAAGGGGGTCATGTTCTTATGATGATGAGACCAAAGGCGACATTGAGGTACAAACATCTACAAAAACAATGGGTTCCCAAGGAGCTTCCTCCAATAAACACTGATTTTTATGTTAACGATAGGATATATCGCATAGCACCTTCGTCGTTACATGGTTTTGGCCTATTTTCAATGGATAACATAAAGGTCTATTACAACAAAGTTTCTAAATTGATGGAGTTTGTTGGACCTTGTTACAATTACAATAATTGGATGCAGATTGTTCAATATAAAAAAAGTGTGCGTAGGTATGCACTGTCAGCAAATTATATACAACAAAAAGATAATGACCAAAGTAAACGAGTGGTTGTATACATTGATGGTCATCCAAAAGAAACAAGGAATATTGTAGGTTTTATAAATAGCACGTGACCTGGGTCAACTAATAAACAACCCAATTGCATATTTGAGGCGTGCGAGGGAAATCATGTATTCATATGTGCGATAAAATCAATAAGTGCAGGTGAAGAGGTTCTAATCGATTACAATTTGAATCGTATAGATACAAACAAAGTTAATATCATGGGGGTGGTACATGTGTCGACTTGAATTTCATCCTCACAATGCTACCTGCAACAAGTTAGTTTCACAAAATACAAATGGAAATGCTACAGGAAATCCAAACTCAACCAATGAAACTACATGAAATACTTATGAAATAAAAATTCTATTATTACCTTCATGGTTTATGTATCATTGTGGCCTAACTCCACTATTCCTGGTTGCAAATGGTGTGCCCTCAGACAATGCACTGATAGCTTCCAAGATGGCATATGAAGAATGGACTGATAACTAGTAGTTAGCTGATGCTGTGATATGCAATACTACATGATTTTACTAAAATGATTATACTAAATGATAATTTCTATTTTGCTTCAAGATTAAAACTCACGGATGCATAAGTTTTACAAATGATTTGCTTGAAAATGCACTTGAAGTCTCTTGAAGTCTAACTCTCTCTCAACTGAAGCTCTTGATTTTATAGACCTTGAGAGGATGAGATGATGTGGCTCAGATCAACGGTCATGATCAGATCTACAGATTTGGATGGTTGTGAGCAAAGGTGAAGGTTGAGAGAAAGGGGGAAGGAGAAGACAAGTGCCACTCATCTCACCTTGACTGGGTTGCTGACTGAGGGAATCTAGGGATGGTTGGAGAAGATTTAGGCATGATAGGACAAGTGGACTCAAGTCCTTCCTAAGATGTAGGGGGTGTTGGAGAGAATATAGGAGATGGTTATGAAATATGTGTATGTACACAATATTCATTAAATTTGGAAGCTAGAGATAAATGATGAATTAATATTTAAGAAATATTAATTTCCTTAGCCACATGTTTGATGAGTTGGCAAAGGGAAGATGAAGTGGAGATGGAAGGTGAGTTGGAAAAGGGATTTAAATAATTTAGAAATTATTTAATATTTGAGAATATAGGATAGGAGAATAACTATTAAATATTAGATATTTAATTGTTTGGAGAAGATAATTAAATATTAGATATTTAATTAACTTGGTTAAAAAGGATAATTAAATATTAGATATTTAATTAATTAGAAGAATAGGATAGATGAATTAATTAATAAAATATTAATTAATAGAAAGACACAAAAAATGAATTAAATAAATTAATCTTTTCAAATTAACTATTTAATAGAAGAATAATCATTAAATAAATATAAAATATTTATTTAATCACTCATAGCCATTTTTATGTGTATATAGTACATACTATATACCATTTAAATTAACCAACCTCCAATTAATGAATACAATATACCATTTTATTTTGAAGTTTTTTTGCTAAGTCTATTGGTTTAATTTCGCTAATGTTTTTTATATTTTTTCTTTGTCACAGGGCGACATGGATCCATCACATAGCGCAGACAGGGATGTAGGTCGCGACACTTCTACCGAGCAGGTAAGCCTCATTGTAATTCTACAAATTAGATGGAAGCAAATTGTTACATTATTATGTTCTTTTTTTGAGTGATTTAGACTAATTTTGTAATTGTTAATGATATTCTTGACACAGACGGATGTTCGGGGAAAGGGAAAGGGAGCTACAGTACCTGAGCACCTCTCTAGGGATGTGGACTCAATAGGATTAAGCGACGATGACCCTAAAAAATTCCACACACCCTATGGATTTCATAAAAAAGCCTCTTAGAAAAATTAGTAAAGAGATTGTTGCTTTGGCATCCATGCATCCTATGACTATTGAGATATGAGAGAGGGTGCAAGTATTGATTCAGACAATAGAAAACTTGCAAGTAAGCAGTAATGAAAGCTTTAATTATAACAAAAGTTCAATAATGGTTTATATTTTATTCTCTTTTATGTCATTAACTAAAATATGTACGTGTTGTTTTTACAACAATTTATGCACCCTCATGAAAGTGGTGGCCATGATCAGGGTGTTGCAGGTACTTCAAGTGATGACAATTTTCTTGGATTATTGCTTGCTTGGCTTATCACTTTGAGTACCCAAAACACATCATACTTGATACCGTCAATGTTCATAATAAAGGTTCATCCTTGTTTACAATTCTTGCACTTTTCATATATTTAATGTTTGATATATTTAATGTATTATTCTTCAGGTGTTGTCAATGTTCCTGTGCAAATGCCACCACCACCTCATTAGAGGTTAGCCCCACTTGTATTGCTGAATGCAATGTCGACAACACGTAGCATGTAGACATCCTCTATTGCATGTTATATTGGCCCACCCACTATTGGTAGATCCCTCTTTTTCTCTATCTTCTGTTATGTGTTTATTTCCCTTCAAGCATTCTTTCTTGGGGGCATTTCATAGTGGATTCATTTTCTATAGGAGGAGATGCACATGAGGATGTGCTAGAGGCAACTACTGTTGATAACATACCATCATTTTCTGGATCTTCTCATATTGCTCGTATGGGAACATTGCAGGCCACATTGGTGGTGAGCGACGAAGAAATGATTCCCTTAAAGATACAAAAGGTTCCAGGTACTTTAAAATTATTATTATATATAGTCTAATTGTAATTTACTTTATGATCCGTCATTTTAGACTAATGATCCCATGAATTTTTTGCAGGAAATGATATTTTCTATAAACATCTTAGTGACATTGCATTGTAGATATTTGGGCCCACCATACGTAAAAGGTGGCACATCATATGTGCACTAACCCTAATCCACTATTTTTATTTCATATCATTGCTGGAATAGTTTTCCTTTGATCCATTTCTTGAACTATAATAAATGTAGCTTCAGTTCATTTTTGAATCTAACAGGTTGTTTTTGCTTTAAAAGGTGGAATGACCAAGAAAAAAGGTTAAAAGATGAATTGACAAACCAAATGGTTGAGTGGTTTGGAAATGACACCTTTGACAAAACCAAGCTCCTTGAAAAAGCTGACATATATCTAAAGTATGTGAGGGACCAATACAAGACCCATTTAGAGAAGAACCTAATGTACGAGCATCCCCCCATGATTCCAGAGAGGGAGTGGAAGGACCTGATTTTGGATGCCAAGGAGAGAATTGAAAGGAAAAAAGGAAATACACCACTAGATGCTAAAAGAAGGTACGTGATACTATTAAGAATGTAATTATGTACTAATTAATTACTCTTTATATTTATATAATCTAACATATTTCAAAAATTTTATAGACTGAGTGACATGTCAAAGACAACAAAGGCAAGACAAGAAAATCACAGGAAACACAAACTCGGCTCTGGTGGTTATATGAAACTTGCTGCACGAATTGTAAGTATCTCATGTAAATGAAATATTGCATCAAAATATTAATAAATTGCAAATGATTTTTTTTTTTTATCAAACACTGCAAGCAAAATTCACGATACCAAGCAAAAATGCAGGCCTCTTAATTCAATAGAGCACCCACAGAAGATGGCAAGAGAATTGCCTACCAACAAGGCTATACAGTCGTGGCTGATCAGCTACGAGAATTGAGTGGGCATACACAATATTCAAGTGCATCCGCCACACAAGTAAATATGCTAAATGGAAATTATTTCAAATTGAATAATTTACCAATAATCTAATTGATGTTGAGTTCCAACATAAAGTGACTATATTTGTTTTAAATAAGAAAGCAATGATAACAATGTGCATGACATTGGAATACAACCTGCTAATCGTGAAACACCACCTGCACATGAAGGTTCAAATGTGCATCCTAGTAGTGGAGGTATTCATTTGCTATTCAAATTTATTTATGTAGTTATTAATACAATTAAACATCTTACTTTGTAATTAGAGTACTAATTAATGTAACCTCTTTTGTTAATATTTTAGAGCATGTAGTTGGCGGTGACCAAGTGGAGCATGATCTGGGTACACAACATCAGGAACATGATGTTCCCCAATCAGGTAAAGAGGACCACTGTTATTCCTTTAAACAAATATAATTGCAATTGGTGTTCAACATTAATATAACCTTTACTATTTCAACTCCAGATGATCTAGAGGGTGTTCAACATGTTGAGGTTGAGGCTAGACAAAATGATGTGGCCCCATCAAGTAAAGAGCAGCGCAACAGTTATGTTTTCTAAATTAATGAAATACTTGTAACAATAATAAAAAATGTTTTGAATTTAACCCATTTCTTTGTTATTGCAGAGGACCCCCCTTTGCTTTAGTGTCCTCGTCCTCAATATAGGACTAGGCATACATCAAGATCACGAGCAGAGGGCAGAACAACTACAGAGGGGGAAAATGATGAAGAAACATATGTTCCACTTAGTCTTTTCATAGTTTCAAAGAAAAAAAATAAAAATAAAAATGATTGTAATCTACCTTATTTGATAATGACTGATTTTATGTGTTAATGAATGTAATTATGTGCTAATTAATGGTTATGCATGATATGTGTTAATTAATATTGGTGAATGTTGCATGTTAATTAATGTTAATCAATGTTATGTGTTAATGAACATTATGTGATATTAATGAATGAATGTTATATTTTATTAATGGTAGAAAGAATGAATGAATGAATGTTATAAGATGTTAACGGGGAATTTAGAGTGATGTTAGGGGGGGGGGAGGGGCCAAATGAGCTTCCACCTTCACGTGGTTGGCCTTGTTAAGTAGAGAATATTAAACTATTCTTGAAACCAAGCGAAGTTCAACAAGATAACACACTTTTAAATATTTCATTATGTTGCACAGTTAATCTTACTGTAATGTATATTGAATCTTAATTGCAGGGTCCAAAAGAGCCAACACGAACAACAACACCACAAGTTGCTGGGTATAATAAACTCCCATATTGTCTTGTATGTACACTAATAGTATGAGTTGCTTCTAGTGTTGATATCCATGGTGGGACTGCAAAAGTTATGAATATGCCTCATCCTTGTAAGTTTTTTTATTACTTGTCATTTTCTTTAGCATTTTTTTACTTCATGAATGAGATGTTTTCAGATGTCTATTCCATGAATACCTCTCTATTATATGCTTCATGATCGATGTGTCTTCAGCATGTCCACTCCATGAGAACCTTTCTCATATATGCTTGTACCTTATGTGTATTTATGTATTACTTCATGGTTTACATGTATGATTCATGCCTTGCATGTATTCATATGTATGGTTTGTGCTTTACATAGCTCCTTCATACCTTATGAGCATTATTCCATGCCTTGCAGTCTTCTCAAAATATTGCAAAATCATTCAACAAGAAAAAGAGTAGTAGAGGCTACATACCAAAATAAATTAGATCTCCCTCTTTATTTCTTCACTTTCTTCCCTATTTTATTGCTCCCTCTTTATTTCTTCACTTTCTTCCCTATTTTATTCCTCCCTTCTTTATCACTTCCCTTTTCTTTATTTTTCCTTGATATAACTAACCTTTTCTCCTTAATGTTCTTCATGAATCCAAAGACTCCTTTACACTCCCCACTTTGCATCCATGCCAAGTACCTCCATAGCTTCACTTAGCGTGAATTAATTATTCTCCTTACATATATCTTTCATATATCCTTCGTATATCTTTCATATATCCTTCGTATATCTTTCATATATCCTTACATATATTACCATCCATATATATATTGACCTCATTCTAAGACTTTAAATCCGCCTCTTCTACTTCATTATGTGACAACAAAATGTGAGGATTTAAGGGAAGCTTCAAATCATAATAGCCCTTAGCATTGGTTCAGAAAGAGTCTCATATTATGCCTCCTAGATTGGATGGCTTTGATCCTCATCACACTATTCAACTTTGTCC
This sequence comes from Cryptomeria japonica, assembly GCF_030272615.1. Lineage (NCBI taxonomy): Eukaryota > Viridiplantae > Streptophyta > Pinopsida > Cupressales > Cupressaceae > Cryptomeria > Cryptomeria japonica. The sequence continues at coordinate 564,377,709 of NC_081409.1, read as the reverse complement.
TCCTCATTGGATTGTTTGCACTTGTGATGACAAAATTGTGAAGATTATATTTCAACAATTTTTCATTTTTTTTCTCGCTTCTGATTCAACTCTTTATATTTCCTAAAATTGTATGAGCCTAATAGCTTCTACTCTTGTTGATAGTTTGGTGGCTCTGAACAATGGCTCCTTCAAAGAAGCGTGATCCTTGTAATTTTGGCCTTCCATGATGTGAAAAAGAGGTTATGTTATGAATAATGGTCCAGATGATTTATTTATTTCTTATTATGTTGAGTATGAGTAAATTTGGGCTTCCTTGGCTATGGTCACTATTTTGTACTAACTATTATCATTTAGTGTGATTTGAGCATGGACTTCAAGTAATCATGAGGGTGGAAACAATCTTTGAGTGTTAGGGGGTACGTGGCCTTGACCAAGGGATGAAAGTATCGGGAAAGTACAAGTGATTCATGTGTAGATCAATGTATCATTCACCTATTAATTCCTAGCAACATTCTCAAATAAAGAAGCAAAGAGGTATGTTGAGTGCATATATACATTTTATGTTGCCATGATATAAGTAAGATATCAAACATGTAACTTAGATTGATTTGCAATTTCATTCATAAATATTAGATCTTCCTTGTGGATTTTTGAATGCATAATGTCTCGTTGATTTCAATATCTTTATTGCAAGTACTCTTTTCAGCATGAAACTCCACTCATTGCGGTCTCTTACTAAATGAAAGTCAATTATCCTATCAATGATGATATGTTTTGCATGCATTTTGTGGGGAAATCTTATTAATAGTTATGGTTGGGTTGTTAATTGTTTTGTGAAAATATATACAAGTAGATTGGGACATTAGAGTTATAAACACCGTAAATTATGTTTGAGATCATTGTCCTAATTGTAATAGTCAACCACCATTGGCCCAAGGCCACACCAACACCGTTGTGACACCAAGGTTTGTGCATACTGGTGTAAGGGCTACTCTTAGGACATTTTATTACCATTACATATACACACCTAGTGGGGTTTCTAAACACAACTTGTTTGAGTAGGTAGTATCACTGACAAACTTGTGATTGTCACAATTGGTACCCTTAGGAGAGTCATTAATATTTGGTCTGTGGCACTTTTTTATGGCTTCTAAATGCTTCTATGGGGCGTGCAGGGGTCCCACACATCTCTTCCAACATTCCATCCAAGGCACTTCACTCTCACCTATCTTATATTCCACTTTCTCTATGTTGCTATCCCAAAGGTCTGATACATGCTGTTAACATTGCTTTGATAACTCCAAATTCATATCTAAGCTCATCCTAAGGTAACATGTTCATAGTCAATCAATAAGATTTCTCTATGTGATTTCAAGTAAGATATTGATCTATATTGTTAATTTTGTGTTTGATTTGAGGGATACATACATTGTCAAGCCTTAAGAAAATTTTGTTCCATATCTTAGATTTATTTTGTTTTAATTCTTAGTGAGTAATTTTCAATAGTAATAAAGTGGTATATATCCTTCTATTTCAATGACAAAAGATCAGTTATTTGAATAAATACATATAAACATAAAATATATTTTTCAAATTACTTTGATATATTATGTATAACAAATTGCTATGGTTACAAATTGCTTTGGTATGGTTGCAAATTGCTTTGATATATTATGTATAACAGAGTGCTATAACCAAATTTTTGTGCTATACTCTTGGATCCAATACTCATGATTTTGGATTTTAGATAGCATGCCTCGCTAGATTACTTTGGACTATAGGTGTAGATTCATTGTGGTTTATGCTAAAAGAATTCAAACAATTGTACATAGTTTATGGGTAACTTCACTTAAGAAACTCATGTCTCATCTCAATTATGTTCAATTACATTGTCAATTTGAAGATTTGGTCAAGTTTGAGATAGGAACTCAAATTCCTCCTTTGTTTTTCAATTGAATTGATTTTAGTTTGTTGCAAATGAATTTTTGAGTGAATTAAAGTATTCTTCCAATTTAAATCTCTCCATTTGGATGATTATATGATTTGTATGAACCAAATTTGGAACTTACGAGTATATATGAGGTTATGTTGTTCAATTCTATTTGGGATGTTGAAATGACAAATCGAGGGAGTATTGTATTGTTGAGTTGATTAGAATCAAAAGGCTATTCTTGCATTTTCATTTTATGCACTTTGAAATTTAAAGGTTTTTTTAGGTCCATCAGTTAAGGGTGTTTGTCTTAGTCCCATAGACTATTTGATAGGGAGAGGTCCATAGGAAGACCAACTAAAGCTAAGTATAATCTTATTGTTAAGAGACTCCTTCAAATGAGAGAGGAAAGGTTTTGGTTTTCTTGATAAGGCCCACTTTCAATGTTCACAAGCTTCACTCAACCCAAAACTTCCTCCTTGAGTTCTTCCCATCATTTGTTCTTACACTTGCTCAGCTCAAACTACCATGCTCTCATTCCTCAACCTTTCAACTTCAAACCCTAATACCCCTACTCACTACACATTGTTTATACTGATTCTTAGTAACATTTAGCTTCTTCAAAAGGTTTAGAAAAGGAGTTAAAACTTACTCTTGGTTTTGTTCTCAAAGACTTAGTTCAAGCTCACTTGCTCAACACTTACTGAAACCCTTCTCATAGGTCTAAACCCCTAATATAGTAACTCTGCTCAAACTAAGGTGTTAGGAGGCTTTCTTGAATGTTTTCAAATGATTTCCTCTAGTTCTTCAAGACCATTCAACCTTACACAAATCGGGTTCAAACTTTTTACAAAACAAGGCTAAAAGGGCTACTAGTCGAGTAGGCCTAATTTGTGGTATTTTTTCTCATACTGACCAACAATGACCATTTCCACCCTAGGAGTTGTATTGGATGCTATTAACAATGCCAAGGCTCAAGGATTTTTGTAGTTTTAGTTACTGAGGAGGTTGTTTAGGGACTGTCCACCATTTTAGGCTTTTTAGTAGGGTTTAGACCCACACAACATAGGAAACCAATACTACTTCACCAACCAAGCTTCAAAACTGTTAAGAACCTTCTACCACACCATGTGGAGCCCTCCTCTATTTCTGTCCTATAGGCATTAATCCAAACATGTGGCATTCAAACTGAAACTGTCATTAAATTCACAAAAACAGTGAACTCACTGTTATGCAACCAAACTGAGAATGCCTTAAAGAAAACAACCTTCTCTAACACACCAAAGTGACTCTCAACACCCTTGAGAACATGCTTAGACCTCTGTCTATAAGATTTGTTCACTCCAATTAGTTTTGGGTGCAAATTTTGAGTTTTAGTCCATGATACTAGCCAAATAACCCTTACTTGCCTAGTATTCACTCAAATCCTTCTTCCAATCATAGCTCTGGCACAAAATAAGACATATATACACTATTTACATGTATACCAACTTGACCAAGTCAACTTTTTGCAGCCCATACCTAGATTAGTCAAGTTGTTGCATTTTTAAGCCACAAACCCTTGACAGAGCAGTGAACTGGCAAAAACTAAAAGATTTTATTTGATAAACCAAAACATAGTAAAAACCCTAACACAAAGAATTAAAAACCTTCATACAACCATGAAACAAACTCCAATGAAGGTACAGTATAGAAATAGTGCTCTGTACGGACTTTTACAACGGTTTAAGCTTAAAAAGCATGAAAAATAGTCATATTTCATTAACTCCCTCTTGCTAGTACAAAAACAACCCATTTACAATGTTTGAAGTGTCCTTATATAGGCATAATCAAACCATTCCAACCATTATGGTGTCCACAACTACCTTGTATAGTGATTTTACAACTTTTCTCAGTTTTTGTCAAAATGTTGCTTGACAACATTAGCAATTTTTGACTCTTAGTGCATTTTTGACCTACAAGACAAATATCTTCCACATAAACATTTGAGATGGTGTCAAATAAATAAATAAACCTACTCCAATTCCTTTCTAGGCTTTTTACAAGGTTTTTAACACATTTTCACTATAATGCCATTTTTGGCTTACAAGGCATTATGGGCCAAAACTATACAGAAAACTTGTGAAACCTTTGGTAAACCATTCTAAGATAAACCTAAACCATAATGAAATCTAAAACACACACTTGGAATCTTACAATAGTCCTTTATTCAATTCATGATCCCATCAGGATCAAACAAGCCAAAATTGTGAAGGTGCTCCTGCACCATACTCCCCAAGATTGAAAAAGTTCTAAGTCCTCTTGGAAATGATACCTACAAAACAAATGATACCTGCAAAACATATAGGATTCATCTTGACCTTTGGCATGTACTTGTCTTCGGCTGTATCATGCATGGCCAAATGAAAAACTCCTTCTTTCATCTTCACTCCAGGCCTTGCTGCAAAAATCAACATCCACCATAGTTGCAGCTGCTCACAAGGTGTAAATGACACCATCAACTGCCATTCCAGTAAACTCTTAGTCCAAGAACAATTCCATGAATAGATATTAGAAATCTCAATGAACTTCATCTCAAATTGAGGAGAAGTGCTCATTTGTGGGGACCAATATAGGGGCTTGGTGTCATGCATCAGTAACCTAGGATAGAGCATTGCTCCCATAAAAGTCATGACACCTTCACAAAGACAAGTACCAATCTGATAATGTTCATGCATGTAAACCTCTATAGCAACATAATGTTCAGTAACAACTATCTCTGTATCCTGCTTGTCAATAGGCTTCTCAAGTGCATGTGACCCTTGTACCATGTCTTCTTCTTGTCCAATTTGTTCAACAACTCTATCATTAGGATAAAGACTATGTGCTTCAGCCACATTGGTCTCTAACCCTTGCTCATCCTCAAGAACCATTTCCATAAAAGGTTCCTCTTCAACTCTTTGCTGCTCACTCTTCACTTCAACATGCATCTGTTGCTCAAAGTCACTGAATGGACTGTCTACCTCTTCAACTTCACCTTCTATGGTACTTGGAGTCACTTACTCCTCTAAACCTCCATTGTGTACTACTTCACCATCTGCTTCTTCAACATTTTCCTCATAGTGATTCTTATGCTCAGGGAAAGTTATTCTCTCAACCAACCCTAGACTTCTTGGTATACACCATGTAGGATCATCTTCTTCCCTCATAGAGTTCAAGGTAAAATTCATGCCATCCTTAGAAAATCGATAAACATTCCTATAAGCATCATATAGAGTGCAATTGTCATATTGCCATGCTCTTCCCAAAATCAAATGTCAATCTCTCAAGGGCATAATATCACATTCCACCATCTCATAGTAAGGACCAATATTGAAACAAACAACAGACTTCTCTAAGACTTCAACCCAATGATCATCACTCAAACCAAATGCTCTGTAAGGTGACTCATGTGGTATCCTTGGTAGATTCAACTTTTCCACCATTTCTATGGAGACTACATTGTCAAGAGAACCACTGTCAACTACAACCTTACATACTTTACCCTTGCATTTGCACTTGGTTCTGAAAATGGCTTGTCTTGGATTATATCTACCCTCCATGTTGTTAGGAACTTCTTTCTTCAATTCTCACAACTCACAACTAACTGCAAGGATCTACTTCCTTGCTCTGATACCAATTTGATAGGCCAAAACTGTATAGAAAACTTGTGAAACCTTTGGTAAACCATTCTAAGATAAACCTAAACCATAATGAAACCTAAAACACACACTTGGACTCTTACAATAGTCCTTTATTCAATTCATGATCCCATTAGGATCAAACAAGCCAAAATTGTGAAGGTGCTCCTGCACTGCTATTTAGTCTTGTAGACGTCATTAAAATCCTTCATTCATTCATTCATGAATGGTAATTGGCCTCATGACTGGTTTTTGGTCCAAACTTGGGAATTATTGAAAAGTGGTATTTGATGATTTTGAGATGATATTCTATTATGGAATCATAATAATATATATGTGAATTTTGATAAGGGATCAATTGGGATCCTTTCTCTTGGTGTTGTGACCAATTGAGTATGTCTTGGTTATGTATGAAAATGGAATTTTGAAATTGAGACAATTTGATGTATTTGAGATGTCTTGCATTTAGATATGGCATGAGCTTAGTCCTAGAGTGAGTCTAGGGAGTGGCTCCCACTTGTGTCCCTCGTCTGAAAGTGGTATGCTTGGCATTCATGTTTGGAGATTGATGTAATTGAACATAATTGATATGGTTTATGCTAACTTCACTTAAGTATATTATGGGCCCATAACCCATAGGCCCCAAGATCAATTTCATAACTAGAAAATAAGATATCTAAATGAGTTGAAAATTTTTAGGAGTAAACATGTGGGCATGTTATACTATACAGGGGGAGAGATGACCTTTAAAATTTTATATTTTAATAACAAAATTTAAATTCAAATACCCTAGTTACTTAAACAAAAGAAAGGTTGGAGCTATTTTATATCAAGTGTTTTGTGGGTGGTCATAATGCATTTCTATTTTCTTTTAAGATGCCAGTAACATTATTTTTAGTACTATCTTTACCTATTGTACTTTTCTATTGGACTCGATCAACCCAATAACCTTGTACATGTGTTTCCTTTTATTAAAGAGGGTATTCATGTAGTCCAGGATGCATGATTATCATCTTTGAATATATGTTGAATATATAATAACGAGTGACTACTTAGTATAAGATATATACCTATCATTCAATAGGTATATGTCATGTATTGACATAGGATGACACTTTATATGAGATTATCAATTTGGGATATACTTATAAGAAATATGTGTATATATAGTAGATAAATTCATTTCATGTATATATATAGTAGACAAGTTTTGGTAGCTCCCAAGAACAACTAACTTAGATAAGGTAGATAAAGTCATTTCATCTCCTTGATTGGCTTTAAAGGCTCTTGTATTTGGGTTAGCTAATTCCCTATCAGTACCATTTTTAATAGGTTTACCAGTACTCAGTGGTTCATATAGTCCTCTTAGGAGTTGAACCATCTCAACCATGGTGCACTTGATCATATTATCTTGAAACCAGTGTGCCTTATATTATCTTGAAACCTATGCCCCCTATTGGTTACTGATGGGGATAAAATATCATTCGCTGTACATATCAATGAGGTGTGCTTTATATCTAGATACTAATAATTTTTATTTTTTTAAATAAATAGCCATCAGAATTATGATGGATACTAAACTTTGCACCGATGATGGAATCATTAGACCGACAACATTCTCGTCAGTGCAAAGTTGCAGGATTTCGTCAAAATTCAGACCCCAACTAAACAAACATCCGACGAGGATGCTGTATGTCCGACAACACTTCCTTGTCGGGCGTTCGTCGGTGCATATTAGTGGACTGACGACAAAACCATCGGACATACAACATTCTCGTCGGTGCAAAGTTTCACACTTTCATTGAAATTTCGACGCAATCTAAACAAACATTTGATGAGGATGTTGTATGTCCGCCGATTTTTTTGACACTCTATCATGCCCGCCGTCGGCAGAGTGCATGGTGTCGTCATAATGCCGATGTTCAAAGGCGTCATCAAAAAGTTTGATGATGAGTTTTCAACGGCTACTTTTGTTGGTAGTCCGATGAAAAGTAGTCGCAATTCCGGCAAACGACCGTCAGAAATTAGCCCCGAATGTACTAGTGGGATGGGAAACAAGTGCTTTTCTTGGAAGATAGTTGGAAATTTTAATGAGCCTTTCCATGACAATGCCTCCTTAAAACAGTAGATGGATGTTTGTAAAGTCAAATTTGTTCAGTATGTTAATAATTATTGGAGGGAGGGGGGATGGGTTAATTTAGTTCAAATTAGTAAAGACCTTTCTCCTATCCATCTCTCCCTCAATGTTATGCACTTGGACCATATTAAGTCTAAGGATTGTCTTGTGTGGAAAGGTACCCCCTTGGGAGCATTCTCGATGTCTTCGACAATGGAGCTTATTTCTTTCCCTTCTTGCCCCCTTTCTGTGCAAAGGATTGGGTGAAGAATCTTATCTTGAAAGTCAATAGTTTTGCCTAGATTTCTCTTTAGAACAAGTTTCTTACTATAGATAACTTATGCAAAAGAGGCTTCTCTATTCCTAATAGGTGTTACCTTTTTATGAATGATGCAAAATATGGCCCCCATCTCTTTCTCCATTGCCCTTTTGTCTTTAATATATGGTGTAAGGTGTTGCAACTGTGGAAATTGAGTTGGGTATTCCTTGGATCTTTAGAGGATTTTTTCTTGCAATGGAAATCTCCTTCAGCTAACTAGACTCTCCAATTTTTGTGGTCCTTTATATTCCCACATCTTTCTTGGGGAGTTTGGAAAGAATGAAATAACAAAATTTTTAGAGATAAAGCCTTGCTAGAGAATGTGGTCTATGAAAAAAATTACAGAGCTATAGGGGAGAATGTGAATTGTCTTAATGCTAATCTGACTTTTAAAGGGAAACATATTTGCTAGGATTATGATATCAAAGTGGCTAAGGCTTGGGATATTAAAAGAGACATCATTGAAGCTTTCAGGCCTATTAAAAAACCTCACGAAGGAGATTTTTGGAATCCACCTCCTGAGGGATGGGTTAAAGTGAATTTTGATGGGGTGGCTAAGGGTAACCTGAGGTAGGCTGGATGTGGGGGAGTGATAAGGGATGAGAATGGTAAGTTTATTTTAGTGGTGGCACTCTCCTTGGGTAACCAGACTAACCACTTAGCTGAATCCATTGGAGCTTATCAATTGCTTGTTCTTTCTCATCAACTTAATTTCAAAAAAGTTTGGATTGAAGGAGACTTAAATAACATAATACAATGTCTTAAAGGGAATAATATCTCTTCCTGGTCTATTAAAAGATGGATAAATCATTATAAGGAGATCATTACTTCCTTTGAAAAATGCTATATCTCACATGCATATAGGGAAGCAAACTTCGTTGCCAATTTCTTTGCTAACAAAGATGTGCTAAAGAAGGAAAGGATCACATGGCAGGAAGAAGCTAGCTTGGAGGCTGATGTAAGAGCCTTATTAAATTATAATAAAATTCATGGAAATGGAATTAATATCCCTATGAATTAATGATTCTCGATAATGGCCTTTGAGAATCGTGTCATTATTTCCAATTACTCCCTCTATGCTAACATTATTAATGCCTTCATCACTATTAGGTGCTTTCACGCTTTGTGGGTATTTTTTTGGTTTCTTTGGTTTTCTCTACATCTTCGTCCCCCGCTTTTCAGTTCTACTAACTTGAAGATGGGAGGTGATAGATGGCATCTAGAACCAATTAATTATGATCGGTTGAAAGGGAATACTACCATTTGGAGACTTCTGGTCAAGGGTGGTCTTGATCCCTATGTTGAGAAATTAAACATCCCAGACCCTAAAGTTACTAAATTCTTTGCAAAGAATTGGAACGATGGTAAGATTGTGTTGTTTGGTAGGAAGGTGGTTGTGGAAGAGAACCTTATTGCAAAAATTATTGGGCTCTTGATGGATGGCATTAAATTTTATAGGGATAGGAAGTTCTCTGATGCGGTGGTTATCAAATTCCTTAAGAGTGATGTGGAGCACTAAGGTTTGATTAAGTCTTCTAAGAGTAGTTATGATGCTTCTTAGATAAGATGGCCTGGAGGGAGTTGCTGAAGGTTCTAATGGAATATATTACTCTGGATGAAAGATTTTCAAGGGTTTTCGATTACCATTTCACCCTTTTAAATCATTTTCGCCACCAAGTTAGGGTTTCTATTCCCTTTTATTTGTCTTTATCTTTGAATGAAATCTTCAAATATCATAGGAAGAATCCTTCCAAATTTCCTATTTTGCATGAGGGTCTTTCGCTTCTGATTTTTGAACATTTTAAAGCTACACCTACTCCCTCGTCCCCTTTTAGTGTGTCAGATGGAGAAAATACTAAAACTAGTTATATTTATGAGGAAGATGATTAGGAAATAGATTTGGAAGATGAGGAGTATGTTCCCTCTAAAAATGTGAAGAAGCATGCCCCCATTCCCTCCAGTGTGTAAAAGAAAGGTTAAGGTTTCTGAGAACCCTGCAGTTTCTGTGACTGGTCAAAGTAAGACCAAGGGAAAGGTGGTGACTCTTCAGCCTCTAGATGAAGGAAAAAATCTAGCTTTGAATACCCCCTTAAAATAAAGGATGTCTTTGCAACCTCCCTTGTCCCTAGTGATTCTTTAAATACTTCGTATCTTCCTATTGATAGGGAAGACTCTAGTGTCATAAAATTGTGCCTCCTGCAATTTTAACCACATTCGAAGTCCTTGCTTTGGCAACGACACCCTCCTTTATGACCGATACCTCTTTCTGCATTTTCACCCCTTGACCCTTTCTTGTTTGAGCCCTGAGATAGCCTCAGGACCCTGTCCGGGCCACAAGATAGGTCCCCCAAACCCTATCTGCACTTTGGGATTCCAAATATCCCTAATGTCGGCCTTTGGTGAGATGAATTAATCTTTTGAGGCATGTATAAAAGGGAGTTGGTTTTCTCATTTGCATAAGCAAAGGGATGATAAGCAAGAAGAGGCAAAAATATACATCATCAAGCATTCAAGCATTCAAGTCTTCTTCATTCATCCATTGGAGCAACATTACAAAATTCATTTGCAAGCATGTTTTTATGTTAGGGTTTTGTCATGTTACATGCCATTTCATGCAACAATTGTGATTACATTCAAGAAGTAAAGCAATCAACATCAACAAATTGCAGATCTACAAGGTATACATTTCCATTGTTTACATTCAAGCATTTGCAATTACTTTCTTTCAAGGTTGATTCCTCAACTGGGGTTTGACTAAGGCAAACCCCTATCCACAACCCTTCTTTTTTGTGTGTAAGTTGTAGGTGCACAGCTGTAGTTGCAGGTTTGGGCTTCATTTGTAGAGACGGGAGAACCCTTTTCGTTTTGCAGATTTTGTGGAGGACCATGTATATTGTCGCCACGGTCCTGATGAATTTTCCCCAAATTTGCAGGGCAGATCCGTATTAGTCTAATTAGCTTAGATCTGAAGTTACAGTGTGATCCTGAACTAGTAGGTCACCATTTTACTCAATCTCTCTCTTTGTTCCACATAGTCAACAAGTCAACTTTCCTATTTACAAAAGAGAGAAAAACACACTTCAACCCCTGCAATCCACTTGGAATTCACATCCTTGTTTCCCTTGGATTTGGATCTAGTGGATTCAAGCCCCTCTTTTGAATGTAAAGTTCCCCCAAGTGAAAATCATTCTAGTGACTTCCTTTCTCTCTCCTAGGTGGGGAGTCACTAGGGTTCAATTTTACACTTTACATTTTGGTGAACCCAGTGTCTTACACATTTATTCTGATTTCTCATTATTAGATCTGATTAATTGCAATTTGAATTTCAAAATTTTCATTTCCAAGATTGATCTATTTGCAAATTTTAGAGGTTAATTGCATAAAAAACCCTAATTTTTCATTTTAAGAAAATTAAGCTTGGGAAGCGTAAAATTTTAATTACTTTTTTCAAATCTGATTTCTATTTCAAAATTGCAATTCAAATCTGTCTCTTTATTCAAAAAATTTAGTGGTTAAATCATAAAACCCTAATTTTTAAGATTCTTCTATTTTCGATCTTTGACCGCAAGTGTGACCGATCTAGACATCTCCAAATCGGCTGTTTTTTTGGATTCCACATTAAAATCATAATTTATATCATCCCTGAAAATTTTCAAAAAAAATTGGTCGGACCGAGTGCACTTTGGCCACGGTCCTCATCTTTTTTCCCAAAATTTTGGGAGACGGAATTGACTATATTTTTATGCTCAGATCTAGAAAATCAATGTACTTTATCAATTTTAACACTCTCTAAGGTAAAACACAAATTCAAAATTCATCACATTCAAATATTACTTTGATTTTCATAAAAGGTCCTAATTTAAGATCTCCTTTTCCAACAAATTTTGATTTCAATTAAGAGACTTTCAATGGCTATTAATCAATTGGATTTACTTGCTCTTTTTCATATGATTAGATTGCTTTTTGCATATATTTACTACAATCATGTGTCAAATAAGACTTTCTTTCATTTCTTGTTGCTTGTCTTTATTCATAACACTTGGTCATATTGTGTTGTTAGGATTTCCAAATTACTTTCTTTTCAGTTAGATCTCAAAGCTTTCATATATCATGTATGTTGCATTTTGGTGGTGTTGTTAACAAAATGCATTTCCTATGTTAATCACCTTAAGGCTTTTGTAGATCCTAAACCTAAAGATCTTAACCTTTGTACCTCTCCTAGGGTATCTTGTGTGGATGAAATGAGACCTAATTCTTTAACCAATGATCTCTCTAAAAAAGAGAAAGCATTGGATAGTGAAAAGGACCCATCTTCTTCTATGAATACCCTTGAGCAAGGGGGGCAAAATCAAAACATCAACATTGAACTATATATTTAGATCCTCCTTATTCTCCTAGGACCTATCTTCAACATCAAAGTATATGTAGGGAGGATGATGTTATGCATTTTATTCACGACCTTTCCCCTTGCATAGAAATAACTAAAAATGAGCTTTTAGATGATGAAGATGTTCCTCCCCAATCTTCCAAAAAGGAAAAGATTGATAAAGGAAAAGAGATTGTCATTTCACATGATATTACTCCATCTACAAATCCTTTTCTTCCTCCTTACACATCAGATTTCAAAGAAATTCATGATCTTGTCCCTCCATCTAGTCAATTGCAACATTCTTATAGTTGTGGCTTTCACATAATTACAAAAGAAGGTTTTAAAGGACAAGGAATTCGGAAATTTGAGCATGGAATTTGTGTCCCTATAAATCCTCCTAGACAAACTACTACAAGAGGCTTAGGAAGTGGTACCCATCTTTTTATGGATGAACTCCTTAGGCTTAAAAAAATTAAAGATAATCTTCAAAAACAACAAATCAAGAGAGCCTGCAAGAATGCTTCTTCTTCAAAGCGTCCTTTTTATTCATTTCACCAAACCCATGATCACAATGCTGATGATTGCCCCGACTTTCAAAAATCTATTGAAGATGGCATATATAGTGGAAAAATTAGAATTGTGGATAATCAACCTTCCTCTCCTAACAAATCCTCTCCTTTATGTCAAGATGATATCTACCATCCTGACAGATTAGCTGCAAGAATCTATTTGAGATTGAAATATGACAAGAACATTTCCTTTCCTCCTCAAAATAAAAAAAAACATCTTAAACAAGTGAAAGGTATTGAATATTGCATTTTTCATGATTCATATTCACATTCTCTTGGAAAATGTTACACATTTAAGAAATTTGTTCAACTACAATATGATCTTGCACAAATTTGTCTCCCAAAAGATCTAGTTGTATTTATTGGTAAGAACATAGTGCCTTAGCACTTCTTTTCCCTTCATGTTTCTCTTCACCCTATGTCATAACTAGCTCATTTAACAAGAGCTCTTTATCATTTGTGGTGATATTGTTTCAATTTTACATACTTTGGGGCAACAAAATGAAGTCCATTCTTCTTTCTATACACTTGTCTTTTTCTTTGTGCATTATTCATTATTAGATCTCCTTTCTTGCATTGGGTTATTCTTATGAGAGCAGGTAATTGTTTTTTGGTTTTTCACTTTTCTTAGAGAAGAGTTTCTTTGATAAGTAATGCACCTCTTCTCTTCCTTTCATTCTCTTGGAAAATGTACCTTTTCTATGGTTGCAATTATTCTCAAGAATGATATGCCTCCTTACATGGAATGATCTCGCAAGAAGTGCATATTCCTTCCTTTAGAGAATTTGTTCAATTAGGAAGGCATATTACTTGCAAATAAACACCATTGGAAAATGTGTACCCTTTTTTCCGTTGAGGGAAAAGTATTTTCACTCTTATCCCTTTCTCTCTATCTCGTGTATCACCATTTCCTTTCTGGGCTGCATTTTTCATATATGAGTATCATTTCTATATGCTTAATCCCCCTTGGGGAATATCTGATAATTTTTCTTCCTTTCAAAGATTACCGCTTCTTGAGACATGTATTTTACATTTACTAATGTCTTTTCTTGCATGTGTTCATGTAAGTTCATTGTACATTTTCTTATGTTTAATCTCTCTCTATAAGATTGTGTAAGCTCTTCTCATTGTCCCTACACTTGGGGGGCAATGATCTCTCTCTCTCTCTAGGGATCCACTTTGCCCTATTTTTTGGATGGTGTGACTTTTATCACTTGATGTCATTCCTTGTGCATAGTTGTTGGTTGTTGGCTCAAGGATTCTCTCTTATACAAGAGGCATTTGTCCTTGACTACAACCTCTTTTCACACTTGGTATTGTAGATCTATGATAAATTCACCCATCCCTCTTGGGGATAAAAGTGAGTCATCCCTCATTGAGAATCCCTTTCACCTAGGAATAGGAGGAAGGATTGCATTCTTGTTCTCTCCTTTTCTCTAGAAGATGTTATATTTGTCTAAGACAACTCCTCTTGGGGGTATATGTCTTTTGGAACAAAGATCTCTTCTCCTCCAAGGATCAGCTTTACACTTACATCTAGATATTTCTTTTCAACTATATCCTTTCTTGAAGAGTATTTCCTCTCTTGCTTGGATTTATGACATTGTTGCATTGTGGATATATTCTTTGTGATGAAGATAGGTGTCCTTGTTCTACTTTCCTTAAGATATCAACATCAACCTATGTTGACATCTTAAAGGGGGGCACCCACACTACTCCTTTGTACTATAATTTTCTTGTGCATTGTACAGTGGGACATTATTGGAACTAGAGGGCGTCCTCTTAGAGCATGGTGTCATCACTTTTCTTGTATAGTGGGACATTCTTGGAACCAGAGGGAAGCCTCTTAGAGAAAGATGTCATCACTTTTCTCTTGTACAGTGGGTCATTCTCAGAACTAGAGCACAAACTCTTAGAGCGAGACGTCTTCACTTCTTTTCTTGTACAGTGGGTCATTCTCGAAACCAGAGCATAGAATATTAGAGTGAGATGATGCCAATTTTCTCTTATGTAGGGGGATTATTCTCGGAACCAGAGAACAAACTCTTAGAGAAAGATATCACACCTTTCTTGACACTTGTACTATAAATTCTATACATGTTGTAGCATACTCGGGCATAGAATCCTATGAGGTGCTTCAAACCTCACTTGCACACATGCACTTGAGGTTGGGTGGAGCTAACAGTGTTCCTACTCTCCTCCCTTACATGGATCACCCAGACAGGCTCTGGGGGCTATATTTCCATGTCCTTCTCTCCATGGATCACCTAGTTTTAGGGGTGAGATGTCCATGGTTTCTCTCTTGTTCACCTTTCTTCTCATGGATCACCAAAGTGTATATTCACATCCTCTCTCTCCTTCCTCTCATGAACCCATAGTTTTTCTATTGATGGTTCATGGATGATTTCAACTTTTCTCTTTTATGTGATCGCTTGTGTTTATATGATGGCATTGGTCTTTGTGTCCTGATTAGTTGTTGAGACATCTGAGTATCGAGGTCTCTTCAACTAGCTGGTTTGTCATCTTGTGTTTGTCGTGTGTCTTTTGCACTTTGTTTTTCTTTTGTGTGTCTTGTTCCTTTTTATTTTGTGTGCTCTTGCATATGTTTGAGTGAGTTAAGATCCTAGGATTGGGGGCTTTTGTTCCTCAATATTAGTGACGTCTTATACTCCTTGTGGTATTTCTCCGCATCTCTCATCTTCATCCCTATTTCTTCTACTTTATCGGTAGTATTGGCATAAGCCATACTCCCTCTAAAGTGGGGGCTAATTGTAGTGTCATAAAATTGTGCCTCCTACAATTTTAATCACATTCAAAGTCCTCACATTGGTGATGACACCCTCCTTTCTGACCAAGACCTCTTTCTACATTTTCACCCCTTGACCCTTTCCTGTTTGAGCCCTGAGATAGCCTCAGGACCCTATCCGAGCCCCAAGATAGGGCAGGACAGGGGCATGGCACCCCTGTCCCACCCTCTTAGGGTGGCCCCAAGATAGGTCCCCTCGACCTGATCTACACTTCAAGATCCCAAATCCTTCCGATGTCGGCCTTTGGTGAGATGAATTAATCTTTTGAGGCATGTATAAAAGGGAGTTGGTTTTCTCATTTACATAAGAGAAGGGATTATAAGCAAGCACATGCAAAAATAGACATCATCAAGAATTCAAGCGTTCAATTCTTCTTCATTCATCCATTGGAGAAACATTACAACATTCATTTGCAAGCATGTTTGTGTGTTAGGGTTTTGTCATGTTACATGCCATTTCATGCAACACTTGTGATTACATTCAAGAAGTAAAGCAATCATCATCAACAAGTTGTAGATCTGCAAGGTATACATTTCCATTGTTTGCATTCAAGTATTTGTAATTACTTTCTTTCAAGGTTGATTCCTCAACTGGGGTTTGACTAAGGCAAACCCCTATCCACAACCCTTCTTCCCTTATTTTCTATTTATAGGTTGTAGGTGTGCAACTGTAGCTGTAGATTTGAGCTTCATTTGTAGAGACGGAAGAACCCTTTTGATTTCACGGATTTTGTGGAGGACCATGTACATTGTCATTACGGTCTCAATGACTTTTCTCCAAATTTGCAAGGTAGATCTGTATCAGTCTAATTATCTTAGATCTAAAGTTATAGCGTGATCCTGAACCAGTAGCTCCTCATTTTACTCAATCTCTCTCTTTGTTCCACATAGTCAACAAGTCAACTTTCCTATTTACAAAAGAGGGCAAAACACACTTCAACCCCTGCAATCCACTTGGAATTCATATCCTTGTTTCCCTTGGATTTGGATCTAGTGGAATCAAGCTCCTCTTTTGAATGTAAAGTTCCACCAAGTGAAAATGATCCTAGTGACTTCCTTTCTCTCTCCTAGGTGGGGAGTCACTAGGGTTCAATTTTCCACTTTATAAAGACAAACCTAGATTCCCTTATGATTTGAGACCAGATTCCCACTATTTCAAACCTGACCAGGAGTTCCTTGATAACATTTTTGCTATTGTGAGGAATGGTGTAGTTGACTTCCTCAAGCTCATCAAGTAGAGCTTCCATGAGACAAAGGATTTGAAATTAAAGTAAAGAGATATGAAAGAAAACTTGAGGTCTTAGAAAATAGTGGAGGCAACTAGGGAAGTTAGAACAAGGAGCTATGGTCTGAAGAGGAAAAGAACTCTGTGGTGGATTTCTTCAAGAAGGCTATGGGGGAATTTGAAAACCTTAAGAAGGATTATGAGAGAAAGGTTCATAGTATTAATGATGAATTGAAGAAATCAAGGATTCCCTGCAATCTATTATTAATGAGAACCACAAAGTTATCAAGCGAATTGAAAATACTATGAACACCATGGTGGATAAGCTAGAGAATTCCTATCAGGAAAAAAAAATTGTGGAGATGGAAGTTGATAAGGATAAGGGCAAGGATTATTATTCTAGGTTGAATAAGAGGACAAGGGCTAACCTGAAAAGGAAGGATGGTATGATCCCTCCCAAGGACATCCAGGAGCTCAAGAAAGTGGCTCAAGACATGAACCTTTTGGAAGCAAAGGTGAGAGAATCCATGAAGTCTTTGGTGTAATTCTCTGTCCTTTGTTCTGGTTTTTTGTTGGGACCTATGTTTTTTGTTGTCTCTATGCTACTCAGTTTAACATTCCTTCTTTTGGGCAATGTTTTTTTGTTGGTTAGTTTTGCATAAAGCTATTTTTGGTTAAGACATGTTGTTAAAGGGTTTTGGGTCCCTTCAAAACCCATTTTTATCATAATTAAAGACATTATATAGGATTTAAATTAAACATTTGATACTTAAGTTAGTGGGTGATAGATACTTGAACTCAACTAGGCTTTGATTCTTACTAAATTCAATTTTTATGGAGTATCAAGATTTCACTTGTAGTCTTAAACCACATGATGCCCACTCATATTATCTTTATCAATGACTAATAGAAAGAGGATTGTAGGTCACATCTCAATTCATTAAGAATAAGAACCCATGTTTACCTCAAGTTTTTCTTGGGTCCAACTTTTGCATAGAAACATGTCATTTAATCACTAGATTTTTGCATTAGGGGACGAGGGTCAAAGTTTCAAAATTAATTGAGAACTATGAATAATATATTTTTTAGCACTACATTTTATGCTCACTTTGAAAAGAACAAAAAAGTATCTAGTACATGAATGCAAATGAAAACACATGTAAAAGGATATAGATATGATGATTCTACTTGGGATTCAACTCTAAGGTAAAAAGTGCATTTTCCCTTACATCAATGGGATATTTGTAAGGAAAAATGTACTCTTTTACATCAAATTATAATATCTCTAGTCATCATTCCTGCAACCAATTCATCTTCTGATTTTAGCCTTCATGTCCTCTCAACCATTTTCATTCATTGATCTTCCAATCATTCTCTAACAATGGTTGACATCAACTAAAATATATAAATATAATCTTCATTCCATCTCACTACTTCTCTACAATCTTTAACCTTACATGCAATCAAAATTATATTGATTCTGAGAGCAACCCACATATCAATACTTCAAAGTATATTCAAGAACAATGCAACAATGTACTACGATTATTTGTATTTGATAAAGATAAACAGGTTTTACAGGGACTTGAAACCCAGAGTATTACAGACCAAGGCTAGAAGCCAACCAAATCAAAAAATAAAGTAGAACAGGGGACAAACCCCACATAGGACGAAAGCTAAAAAACAAAAATAGCTGATCCAAAAAACACAGCAAAGCACTCAGCTAAGAGAGTGCATCAATTCAATATTTTTCTGAATAATACTCCTATTAATTTTCTCCAAATCCTCCAGGATGAATCTTGAGGTTCTCTGGTCCTGGCTCTGGCTCCTAGTTCTAGTACAAGAAACCGAGCTAGTCTTCCCACCAAAAACTCTCCATCAACCCTTCGATACAATCTTTTTCTACTTTTCCCCCAAGGGAGGGTCACTGGCGATGGTCCTGGTTCTATAATCAATCATCATGAATTAATTTTTTCCAAAACATCCGCACTATTGTTCATCGCCTACCTACTGATTTCCACCAAATTATTCAGGTTTTCCTTGATCTCACTCACATCCTCTTCTAGATTCTCAATTCTACGCTCTTGATCAACCTTCATAGTTTCCACATCCTAAGAATTTTTCTGGATCATACTCATGATATTTTCAGTTTTATTGGGTCTAGGGGATTCCGTGAAAGTGTCAACAATTCCTTTAATCCCATCTTTTAGGGTTCCAATTTCCTTCTCCACCCACTTTTAGTAGTTCTACTAACTTCTAGTAGCCTCCAATAGCAGATTTCCCATCACCCTCTCCTCCTTTATCTCACCTTTATTTTCCTTAATGGCAAACCCCTATTTCTCATCATCCACCTTGATAGGGATGTCCAACCAAATCTCGTGGTCCATGACTTTGGACCCACTAGATTTGGTTAGTTTCCTTTTCTTTTTGGTGGGTGGCTCCATGTCTTGAATTTTCCTGTTGCTAGATTTGAACTTACAAGGCGCCCACCTTGGAGGATTGATTTTCCTTCTACTATTAGTTCCCGCGATCACCATAATCTCCCCTTCTTTCTTTGGTCTATACCTAGGGTCCTCCATATCCTTGATATCACGTCAATCTATGGCAGTACCACTGTCATCCTCATCCATCTCCGTATCAGAAACCAACTGCACATGAGGGTTAGAGGAGGAAATGTGGGTTTTATTCTTGGGGGAGGGTTTCACTTCATGAGCTTGGGCATATTCCATAATCAACAAGATAAGCCCTTCATGAATCACAGGGTTATCCTGGTTTTCAAAATGTTTAACTAAACTATTCTCCAAGGATGAAACCAAATAAAAGGGAATGGAAATAAATCTACCATGCCTAAAATGGTTTAAGATAGTAAAATTATGTGAGAAAATACTAGCATATCTACCATCTATTGGCATTTTCATGAAGATTACATTAATGATATGTTATGTTGTCATTGATGTCAATTGAATCGGTAATGATATTGTTGATATTGTTGTTATTGTTGATATTGTCTTGTAACTAGTAGGAAGAACTTTGTGATGGATATTGTAAACTGGTATGTAAGTTTGTGAGTTGAACTGGTAACTGGAGTATAAGGTTAAACCCTTTCTATGTTATGTAACCGGTAAACCCTATTAGTTGTTTTGGCTAAACCCTAACCGATTAAGGTTGTTGAATTGGTTATGTTGGTTTATGATATGATGTTGAGAGGTAATGATGGTGACACGTAAGGTCATTGTATGAAGACAAGTTCAAATTTTTTGGCGCATTCGTTTGTCGGTCTAGGGAATGAGCAAAGTGTATTTCATCTAATGCAAAGCGCGTGATGAGTTACTAGGCTCGATGAAGTGGTAATCAAGGAGCAGTTGAGGTTTTCTTGATTGATGTGTAGAGATTCCTATAAAATCCAACGGTCATGCTTGTACCAACTTGTTTGTAAAATTGATGAGAAGATTAGATTTTTGTTGTGTTACCAACCTAATTGATTTGTATTTAAGGTTGATGAAGTTGTTTTATTTTTGGTGTTGGCAAGAGTTGGCTGAAATTAGTTGAGTGTGTGGTTGCCGAACCAGAGAATGAGTCTGTAGTTTGAGTAAAGGAAGATAGAAGGTTAAATGGATCTGATCAAGCAAATGTATTGCTATTTGGACAGATCAACAAACTCCTGTTGTTTTCTAACAATTACAGCAGAATTGAAATCCCCTAACCGGGTAAGCTCTAACAAGCTTGGTTACTTATTAAATCCTCTAACAAGGTGGTCCATTAGATTGGATTCTCAAATCCTCTACTGAGGTTACTCCTTACAGGGTATTTGCTTCTAACAAGGCATTTGTAGTCAATCCCTTAACCGGGTGATTCCTAACAAGACTTTTGTAAAAGCTTTAACAAGTTTGGCTCCTAACAGGCAAACTTTAGAAGAGTTCAAATATTTTCTTGTGAGTCTCATCTCACCATGGTTTTTACCTATTTGGGTTTTCCACGTATAAATACTTGTGTCAAGTGGTGAATGTTTTGTTGTTATGATCTTATTGTTGATTTTATTTAACTATTTCTAATAAGGCATGATAAGCGGAAGCATTGAGAAATGAAGCATTTGGATGTTTATAGGTTTGATGTTGTTTACTGTTAAGTTGTTGTAACAGTCAATCGGTATTCTTATGAGTATTGATCTTGACAGTGATATTTCATTGATATGTTTACTTTGAGTTTGAGTTTGGGAGAGTTTGTATCAGCTTTTCTATTTACTGATTCACCCCCCCCATCTTAGTAATCTACCGGATACTTATTCTTTCATCATACCATCAATTGGTATCAGAGCATCTCAGGTCCTCTAAGGTGTAAGCCTAATAACTTGAGAAAAATATCTGCTAGATCATGATGAAGAAGGAAGGTCCGAAGTTCAACAGAGAAAACTAAGTCAGTATTGGGACCATGTAGAAACTAAGTATATTGCACCTACTGGAACTCTGACTGATGATCAGAAGAAAGAACAACAAGAAAATCATCAAGCATTGGAGGCTATTATCACTTTGTTGTCTGATGCTGAATATATAGATGTTCATGGTCTTGAAATTGCATATGAAGTATGGAAAAAACTTGAAGAGATTTATAGCGGTGATGAACATGTTAAGATTGCTAAAGAAGAGAGTCTAAGAGGAAATTTTGATGACGTGAGAATGTCTGAAGGTGAGAATAACCGGTAGTATGGTCAAAGGATAAAAGAGATAGTCGGTGAAATTAAGAGTGCAGGAGGGAAAGTGGAAGATGCCACAATAATTAGTAAGGTACTGAGAACCCTTCTACCGGTCTATGCTATTCGAGTTGCAACTATTCAGGAGCTGAAGTCTGTTGACAAAAATAAGGTAACTCTTGACTCCATCATTGGAAAGCTTACTGCTTTTGAACTAAACGGTTATGATGGTAGTGTACAAAAATTTGAGTATGCATTTAGAGCTTCTGTTTCTAACCCATCTGTGAGAAAAAGTAGAGATAATAGTCATGGTTATGAATCTAGATCCAATAGAGATGCTGATGATGAAGACAATTTAGTGGAGCTTGAAGCATTGTTGGCAAAGCGGTTGCCTAGAGGCACTAGTAAATATAGAGGTAAATTACCTTTAAAATGTTTTGCATGCAACAAGATTGGTCATATAGCAGCTAATTGTCCTAATGGTGAAAATGAACACAAGAGAGATAAATTCAAGAAGTATAAGGGTAAAGGCAAGATAGATTGTCTTATTGCTATTGATAGTGGTATCACTTATGAAGAATCTGATGATGATGCTAGTGAAGATATTGTGTTTGTAGCTATTAAGGAAGAGATATCAGACCAGAAGGCATTAGTATCCAGGATGGATAACTTTGATGATTGGATCATTGATAGTGGTTGTTCACATCATATGACTGGTGATTGGAACAAATTTCTTTCCATGAAATAATTTGATGGCGGTGTTGTTAGATTTGGCAATGACTCACCCTGCATGGTTAAAGGTAAGGGAGTTATTTCTCTTAGTGGGAAGAGCAGTGCAGATGATGTCTACTGGGTTGAAGGTCTAAAGCACAATATTTTGAGTGTGGCATAACTCAATGACAAAGGATACCCACTAGAGTTTTAAAATGGTATGTGCAAAATCTTTGACAACAAAGGTGAATTGATTGCAACTGGGAAGAAAACTAAAGGTACCTATTTTGAGTCTTAATTCTAAAGTTAGCAACTGTTTTATTGCAAAAATAGATGATAGTTAGCTTTGGCATAGGAGATTTTGTCATATAAACTTTGATAACATTGTTAAAGTAAGTAAGTCCAAGATAGTGAGAGGTTTGCCTCAGTTAGACAAACCGGTTAATGCTCTTTGCAAAGAATGTCAGTTAGGAAAGATGACTTCTTCAACTTTCAAAAGCAAATCTTTTTTAGTGGAGAACTTGTTAGATTTGGTTCATACAGATCTTTGTGGACCAATAAGAACAAAATGAATTCAAGATGATAGATATTTCATGATTCTCACTAATGATTGCTCAAGAATGATGTGGGTCACATTCTTGAAAGATAAGACTGAAGTTTTTGGCAAGTTCAAGGCATTCAAGGTCTTAGCTAAGAAAGAGAGTGGCAAGAAGATAAAATGTCTGAGGATAGATCAAGGCGGTCAATTTACTTATGAGGAATTAACTAGGTACTGTGAAGAGAATGTTATCAAACGACAACTTTCTGCACCAAGGACACCACAATAGAATGGTATCACAGAAAGAAACAACCGGTCAATTGTTGAAGCTGCTAGGACAATATTGATACAAGGAGGTGTAGTGAAAACCTTTTGGAGAGAAGCTATCAGCACAACTATCTACACAATGAACCGGGTTCTGATAAAGAGAGGTAAGGAAAAGAATCCTTATGAATATTGTTATGGAAGATCACTTGATGTTAGCTATTTTAAGATATTTGGAAGCAAATATTTATTTAGAGAGGTGACTACATTAGAAAATTTGAGGCTAAGAGTGATGAAGGTATATTTCTTGGCTATTCCACCAAGCGTAAGGCCTACAAATGTTTTAACAATTGGACACAGAGAATTGTTGAGAGCACTTATGTGCAAGTGGATGAATTTATTGAAGTCACAGAAGGAACCAGTTCAGAGAAAAAGGATGAAGATCCTTGCATTTTGTTTTTGGAACCAGAAACTGTGAAATCTAAAACCGGCAAAGTAAATTCTGATGCACTTGTCCAATCAAAACAAATAAATTCAGTAGAAGATGATGACAAAGAAGAAGCTGAACCTGAAGATAATGATCATTTTATTTATAGATATATGAGACTGAATCAAAATCCTGAGTAGATTATTTAAGATAAGGATGTTGGAGTACTAACTAGAAGAAGAATCAGACAAAATTCTTGCATGATATCCACTATTGAACCAATAACTGCTAAGGAGGCATTTGGTGATGATCATTGGGTTAAAGCTATGGAGGAGGAATTGGATCAAATTGAGAAGAACAATAATTGGACCCTAGTACCCTGACTGGTAAATAAGAATGTTATAGGTACTAAATGGGTATACAAGAACAAGTTGAATGAAGATGGTGTTGTAGCTCGCAAGAAGGCAAGATTAGTCTGCAAGGGTTATGCACAAGAAGAAGGAGAAGATTATGGTGAAACTTTTCCACCAATAGAAAGACTGGAAGGTGTCAGAACTTTACTTGCATTTGCAACACATAATAAATTCAAGGTATACCAGATGGATATTAAGTCTGCATTTTTGAATGGGATATTGGAAGAAGAGGTTTACATAGAGTAGCTAGATGGTTATGCTTTGACTGATGAGAAAGACATGGTATGCAGATTGCATAAGGATTTATATGGATTAAAGAAGGCACCCAGAGCATGGTATAAAAGGCTTCAGACACATCTAATGAAGATAGGATTTCTGAGAACCAGTGATGATAGTAACATATATCTAAAATCTGAAGGAGATGAAATACTAGTTAATGAAGTATTTGTTGATGATATTATATTTGGAGGTAATGATGTCATGAGAAATAGTTTTGCAGATGAAAAGAAAAATGAGTTTGAAATGTCTTTAGTAGGGGAAATACATTTTTCCATAGGCTTACAGATACAACAAATGAAGAATGGTATTTTCATTACATAGTTTAAGTATGTGAAAGAGGTTTTGAAGACTTTTGGCATGAGTCACTGTAAACCAGCTGGGACACTAATGGTTACAGGTTGTAAATTGTCCAAGGAAGATGAATCTAAGTCTATTGATGAGAAGGAATACAGGTCAATCATTGGCAAATTGCAGTATGTTGTTCACAGTAGATCGGACATAGCCCATGCGGTTGGCATAGTTGCTAGATTCTAGAAGAATCCTAAGGAAACACACCTGATAGCAACCAAGAGAATCTTTAGATACCTGAAAGGTACTGTTGACTATGGATTATGGTATCCATATGGAGGGAAATTTGATTTGAAGGCATATACAAATGTTGATTGGGCAGGAAATGTTGATGACTAGAAAAGCACAACCGGTGGAGCATGTTTTATTGGAGGAAGGCTTGTTTCATGGAGTAGTAAAAAGCAGAGTTGTACTTCACAATCTACTGCTGAAGCTGAGTATGTTGTAGCTTATATGAATTGCACATAGGCTATTTGGATGAGGCACATTTTGGAAGGTTTTAAGATGAATATTTCAGAACCTATAAAGATTTTATGTGATAATACAAGTGCCATAAATATTTCCAAGAATCCTATTTTGCACGCACGAACCAAGCACATTGCATTGAAGTATCATTTCTTGAGGGAAAAAGTTCAGAGTAAAGATGTTATCCTAGAGCATGTTTCTACCAAGGAGCAGCTTGTAGATATTTTTACCAAACCTCTGCCTAAGACTAATTTTGAGTATCTTAGAAGTCAGTTAGGGGTTGTCCCTTTTCATGAAGTTAGTTGAGCATGATGTTGGCTGCATTAGTCCTTGAATTACTTGCAAAATCTTACAAGGCTTGATGTAGAAGTGGATGTATTCCATAGGGGGACCATCAAGCTACAGTATGTTGTTGATGCATAGTGAAAATTTGGCATTACATGTTTTACTTTCAATTTGGCATTGTTGTCAAAGGGGGAGAAGAATTATGTGATTATGAGAAGGAAAACCAGTGACAGACTAAAGACAGAGAGAGCATACGAATACTTGGTAATGTAAACTAGGATTCCTATTCACAATCACAACAACAAAGCAATGGTGTTGATATTTGTATTTCCATCAATGTCAAAGGGGGATATTGTTCGCATTTGCATGAAGATTGCATTAATGATATGTTATGTTGTCATTGATGTCAATTGAACTGGTAATGATATTGTTGATATTGTTGTTATTGTTGATATTGTCTTGTAACCAGTAGGAAGAACTTTGTGATGGATATTGTAAACCGATATGTAAGTTTGTGAGTTGAACTAGTAACCGGAGTATAAGGTTAAACCCTTTCTATGTTATGTAACTAGTAAACCCTATCAGTTGTCTTTGCTAAACCCTAACCGATTAAGGTTGTTGAATTGGTTATGTTGGTTTATGATCTGATGTTGAGAGGTAATGATGGTGACATGTAAGGTCATTGTATGAAGCCAAGTTCAAATGTTTTGGCGTGTTTGTTTGTTGGTATAAGGAATGAGCAAAGTGTATTGCATCTAATGCAAAGCACGTGATGAGTTACTAAGCTTGATGAAGCGGTAATCAAGGAGTAGTTGAGGTTTTCTTGATTGATGTGTAGAGATTGCTATGAAATCCAACGGTCATGCTTGTACTAACTTGTTTGTAATATCGATGAGAAGATTAGATTTTTGTTGTGTTACCGACCTAATTGATTTGTATTTAAGGCCGATGAAGTTGTTTTATTTTTGGTGTTGGCAAGAGTTGGCTGAAATTAATTGAGTGTCTAACTGCTGAACCGGAGAATGGGTCTGCAATTTGAGTAAAGGCAAATAGAAGCTTAAATGGATATGATCAAGAAAATGTAGTGCTATTCAGACAAATCAAGAAACTCCTATTGTTTTCTAACAACTACAACAAAATTGAAACCTCCTAATTGGGTAAGCTCTAACAAGCTTGGTTACTAATTAAATCCTCTAACAAGGTGGTCCATTATATTGGATTCTCAAATCCTCTACTGAGGTTACTCCTTATAGGGTATTTGCTTCTAACAAGGCATTTGTAGTCAATCCCTTAACTGGGTGATTCCTATCAGGATCAGTTCTTAACAAGACTTTTGTAAAAGCTTTAACAGGCTTGGCTCCTAACAGGGTGAACTTCAGAAGAGTTCAAATATTTTCTTGTGAGTCTCATCTCACCGTGGTTTTTACCTATTTGGGTTTTCCATGTTAGGTAAATGTATCAAGTGGTGAATGTTTTGTGGTTATGATCTTATTGTTGATTTGATTTAACTATTTCTGATAAGGGATGATAACCAAAAGCATTGAGACATGAAGCATTTGGATGTTTACAAGTTTGATGTTGTTTAATGTTAAGTTGTGGTAATAGTCAACCTGTATTCTTATGAGTATTGATCTTGATAGTGGTATTTCATTGATAAGTTTACTTTGAGTTTGAGTTTGGGAAAGTTTGTATCAGTTTTTCTATTTACTGATTCACCCCACTCTCTCAGTAATCTATCAGATACTTATTCTTTCATCATACCATCACCATCCAGGGTGATGTACCTCATTATGAATTATTCCATATCAGCTGAGAGGGAAATTAACTCTTTCCTGTTATAGCCATCATCCGCCATTTTCGTAACCCTCAATCTTTCCTTTTCCTTATCATAAAAAGGCAGCAATAGCCTCCTCACCTAACTTCCTGTCTCTATAGAATTTTATGCCTTTAATATCCAGACCAGTAACAATGGAAACTAGAGTTTGTTGACTTGAAACTCTGCACCAAAGGCAGTCAACACACCCTTATTCCAACCTTTAACAAAGATTTCTGTAACAATGGCAGAATGACCATGCAATCTCTCCAAAAATGGCACTATCCCACCATCAGAAATTTCCTCCCAAACCTCCTTATTCTTTTGCCACTTATCATAGGTTGTGGATTCAAACCTATTCTTTTCACCTCCCATTTTGAAGCTCGAGCAAATCAGAGACTCCAAAAAAACTAGGAGGAAAGGAAACTAGAAACAAGGCAAACTGAAAGTTCTTAAACTTCTCAAAGTGGTAATAATTCAAAATACCACCCCAATGGCTCCCATCCCATCATAATATTTCATCATAAATTTCATTAGAAAGGCCGAAGATCTTGGCATCATTTCTTGTCAGGTTGCACAGGGTTTTTCGGGAAATTTCCCTCTCCTCTCCACCATTTAACCGCCACGTTACCCACCGCCAAGCTGGCCAAATGATCCGCTGGTTTGTTTCCTTCCTAGAAAACGTGTGAGATCTTGAAATCCTCTAGTTTGGCTATCATTTCAAGGAAATCCTTGATTAAGTTTGAAATAGTCTAGCTAGGCACCGTACATCCCTTAATGCATTTGACAATGTTAAGCGAGTCACTCTCCAGCCAGACCCGTTTGAACCCCTCCTTGCTCGCCATGTGTAGTCCTATGTAGGCGGTGCTGGCCTCCACAAAATGGTTAGTCTGGGTGCCCAAAGGGAGCGCCACCGCAGAGACCAACAAACCTAAATGGTTCCTCGCCACTCCCCCATGGCTAGCTGGCCCAAGATTTCCTTTGGCTGTCCCATTGATATTAATTTTGATCCACCTCGAAAGGGGCAGATTCCAAGGAACATTCTCTCTAGTATGTTTGACTTTATAAATAGGGATAGATATATTCCAACATATCTTCCATCACTTGATAGTATCCCATTCCTCCTAGCTAGACTCAAGAGGAGGATCATCTTTCCTACCAAGACACTAATTAAGAAAATTTTCCTTAATAGCATTCCTTATTCTAATAGCCACCACAAGAGAAGTGGACTCCATATCTTTGAAGACCCTATTATTTATTTCCTTCCACAAACCCCAAGAAATATGAGGTAGGGATAAGTTCCATAGAATACCAATCGCATGGTTGTTATAAGGGCATTTCCAATGGAACCAAAATTTCTGGATAGAATCAGGGGGGACCCAATTAAAATTCCACAGGTTGAAAAAGAAGGCCCAGATGTTCCTAGCATAGGAGTAATGTAAGAGTAGGTGATCAACATTTTCAGCTGAACTTCTTTACATTAAAAACATCTATTAGTGATGGGGATCCCACGTTTACAAAGATTATCAATGGTAGAGATGTTGTTTTGCATGAATAACCAGAATAAGATATTAACTTTAGGAATTAAGAGTTTTTTGCAAACTCCAACCCAAAAGGGGGGAGGAGAAAAAGACTCAATGATGATTTTAAAAGCATCTGCCACCAAAAACTTCCCCAAAGTAGAGCCATTCCAAATAACCACATCTTCGATTAGAGAGGATGGAATGATGATCAGGTTCAACCAAGAAAACAAAGGAGACAGAGAAACATCCAAGGTTCTGAGGTCCACCCAAACTTCATTACTGATATAATCTGCAACCCAAGTTCGAATCAGATTAATGCATTTCTATTTGAATTGTGAAGCCCACACCAAATTAGACAAATGTCCCTCTCCTGTCCACCAATCATCCCAAAAGCTTATATTTCTACCATTTCCCAGAACCCATCGACTTCCTTGAGAAATAATGGAAGAGGATCTGAAGAAGTTATTCCAAATATTAGAGACAAAAGTCAAGAGGGAATAATTTTCCAGCATTCTTTGGAAACCATGAATTTTTTAGACAGTTCAAATAACCGAAGGACAATTGAGAGGGGGGGGGGCAGTGAATCAGTTGATAGATTACTGAAAGCTTAAGCAATTGAAACTTTAATATTGAAACACATAAGATCAATACCGGAATACATAAACCAATTACTGAAATAGCAAATATACCAATTAAGCACAAACAACAATTAGAGAATAGATACCATCCACATGACACCAAGATTTGTACGTACAAAAACCCAGTAAAGGGAAAAACACAGTGGAAAGCCTACCCATAGTTAGATAATACTTCTGCCATAAGTATGTGATTACAAATTCAAGGGTCTGCACTTGTAGGAAGACCAACAACCTAGAGCACACCGCTCATTACAAAAGGAGTCTCACTGACTACATTAAAATCCAGACTACAATCCGGAAGAAAGAATGAACTGCAATGATAGCATCTCCAATGCTTGAGTACAGTTCTGGTTAAGCTCAATACCAGAGGACTTAATCCTCTTACATAAACCCAACTCAATCACCAATGATCGACCAAATCCTCTACATAAATGATTATTACATTATTCGCTCCTATACCATCCTATATATTCCATCATATATATAAAAACCCTCGACCATAAACAATAAGATCGGCCACCAGACAATAAAGCAATCACATAATTATTAAACATGTCGTTCAAAGACCAAACAAATAATATCCAGCCCATAAGTCATCCTAGAAACACATCAAGAAGACCAAACAACACATTACATTAAGCCAGTCCAAAACCAAGATAGAACCGGACCTAATTTAGGTCCACACACACTAAAGCAATGATCCCAATCAGCCAAGTCTTGAACAAGATCACCATCACCATCCTGAATCCCTACTAGAAGCCACACCAACACCACTTATGCATAATATCAAAAGATCTTCAATCAAGCTCTGTCGGTGAAACCCTCACCGGATCAATAAATCAGGCTTACTAGTATACAGGATAGCACCCGATCACCAAATAAAAACCAACTGACTGAACATGTATCTGAGTAGCATGAATAGCAGATCTAAGCCAATTACAAAATCCAAAACATACCAGAGTATACTAGATCAACATGATCTAATCCAACTAGAAATCAATCAACCTACCGTGACCAAAAGGATACCAATAAAGCAGCCAAAACAACTAGTGTTGACATCAATGACAAAACATCAATGCAACACATAATCAAATCCTCCAAATGGCCAACAAAATTTGGTATTTGTCCTTGAAAATATCAATCCACTCATTGTTCTCTTTTAAACATCTCCATAGCTGCTTAGCCATTAAAGCTCTATGAAAGTCTCTTAGATGCCCAATACCTAGGCCTCCCCTATTTCTAGGAAAACAAACCTGATCCTCAACAACCAAATGAAGCCTACTCTTGGATTCAGAGCCTGACCAAAGGAAGTGCTTTTGTATACTTTCCATTCTATCAACAAATTTGGTCAGGATTTTAAATAGACTCATAGCATAGATAGGGAGGTTCTGAAGGGAATCCTTAATTAATTGAAGTTTACTCGCTTGGCTTAACAAAGCTCCTTTCCAACCAGCCAGCTTCCTTTGAAATCTATCAATCAAACTAGACTAGAAGGAGTCTGGGGCATGTCCCACACATAAGGGCAGACCCAAATATGAATCAGGGAGAACACCCATCTTACAGCCCAAAATATTGGCAATCTACATTTTCTATGCTCAAGAGTATTCATGAAGAATATGAAGCTTTTAGAGAGACTGAATTTTTGCCTGGATCCTTTCTCATAAGTATCCAGGATAGCTTTAATAGTATTTTCTTCTTTAATCTAACTTTCCCCCATCAGTAGCGTATCATCAACAAATTGTTGGTGGGAGCAAATAGTAGCTTGGGACGAAGGTTGTAAACCCCTCAAATTACTCTTCTTGGCATCTCTCTAGATAAT
Organism: Cryptomeria japonica; assembly: GCF_030272615.1. Classification (NCBI taxonomy): domain Eukaryota; kingdom Viridiplantae; phylum Streptophyta; class Pinopsida; order Cupressales; family Cupressaceae; genus Cryptomeria; species Cryptomeria japonica. Next base: position 564,346,524 of record NC_081409.1, on the reverse strand, counting down.
TTTGCTGAAAGCTTCACTCATCAGAATAAAGAGGAACAGAGATAGAGTATCCCCCTATGTAATACCCCTCGATGCCAAGAAGAAACCAGACGCTGAACCATTGACCAGAACCAAAAATTTGGAAGTGATAACACACTGATTGACAAGATGGATGAAATGGTTACCAAAACCAAAGGATTGGAGCACTTTAAATAGAAAATTCCAATTGACCCGATCATAAGCTTTGAAGAGATTCAACTTCAAAAAGAAGCCCTACTTCTTATTGGCAAACAAAGAATGGATATTCTCATGGACAACAATAATAGATCCAAAATCTGTCTACCAGGAACAAAACCATTTCGATATTTCAAAATCAAGGAAGGCAACAAGTTTTTAAGCCTACACATAATGATCTTGGTAAATATTTTATAGATCAAGTTACATAAACTAATGGGTTTAAAGTCTTGAAAGGAATAGGCATCAGGTTTCTTAGGGACTAGGACAGAAAAGGTAGTGTTCAGCTCCTTAAGAAGCGATTTGGAACCAAAAAACTCTCTAGCAGCATCCACAACATCCAAACCAATAATATGCCAAAAAGTTTGAAAAAAAAAATAGGGAAGCTATCAGGGCCAGGAACTTTATTACCTTCAAAGGAAAAGACCATAGCTCTAACCTCATCATGAGATGGGGTTCTGGTTAGCTCCTTATTCATGTCCTGGGAAATCGTACATCTAAACTCCCACAGGATCTCATCTTGAGCATTAACATCAAGAGGGCCATCACCCGAAAGAAGAGTGAAAAAATATCTATTGGCAACCTGGTTCAACTCCTCCTGCTTATCAATCCAACCATGATCCACTAATTTTTTTTTTATTCTATTTAAGGCCTTATGTTTGAGGGTAGTCATATGAAAAAACTGTGTTTCTGTCACCGGATTTGAGCCATAAAGCTCTGGACCTCTGCTTCCAGAATTCCTCCTCCTTAGAAATGATATCATGAATCTTGGTAAGTAACTCAACTTCTTTATCCATAACCACAGGGTCATACCCCACATCTTGAATCTAAAATTGGACATCATCCAAATATTTCTTAAACTTATCTTTTATCTGAAAAATATTGCCAAAGGAAACTTCATTCTAGAGTGGGATATTGGACTTAATATTAGCTAGTTTCTTAGCCACTCTAAACATCATAGTTCCCTGAATGTCAACATTCCACCACTTTAGGCTCGGGTAATCTCAATTACCTCCCAGATTGTCTTAGTGAGCTTACCAAAGCTATTGCTAATATAGAGGAGATTATCAATGCTAATTGAAATAGATTTCTTATCCTGGAGAACAGAGCAGGGGCCACTGAAAAAAGATTTGATGGAGTTGAGGACAGGCTCAAAAAAATTGGTGAGCAAAGTCATAAGATTCTTAAGGCTTCCTTGACTAGTATGAAGGCTCTTATCAGTAAGCTTGAGAATGACCATGGGGATAAGGTTGCGGTGAGAATTATTGAAGTAAATGAAGATACCCTAGAAGATAAGGAAATAGGGCTTGGGAGAAGAACGTGGGCGAGCACTAGAAAGATGCAAAGCCACAATAAGGAAATTGAGGAAATCATGCAGGCAGCTGATAATATGGAATAGCTGGAGCTGGAAGCTGTTGAAATGCTTTAGAACTTAACCTAAATTTGGGTTTCTGTCGGTCCTTTTGGTTTTTGACTAACTGTCTCTAGTTTGCTAGCATTTTTTTCGTCAGCTGTCTTTTTCTTTCTATGTTGTCCTTTGTGTTTTTCTGTGCTTTAATGTAAATCTTTTGATCTTTTGGCTATAATGGGTTTCAGGGGCCCATCAAAACTTGTTTTCCCATATTCAAAAACATTCCACCACTTAGAAATATTCTCATGAATATCCAGAGCTAAAAGCCACATCTTCTCAAACCTGAAGGGGAAGGCCTTCTTCTCGATCAAAGGGGATATACTCAGACAAATCGGGAAATGGTCAAACCCAATTCTAGACAATTCATTTAATCTAAAAGAAGCATTACGAATCTAGTTAGGAGAAATAATACCTCTGTCCAGTCTAACTCGGATGAGGTCCCCCTCACTTCTTCTATTGGACCAAGTGAATTTAGCCCCAAGGAGATCAAGGTCTATCAAACCTAGAGAATTAATCATATCCGCCAAATCCTACCTACTATCATCCGAAATAGGCATCCCACCAGAATTTTCCATACTAGATAATGGGGTATTAAAATCCCCCAATAGAATCCATTTTTTATTTGGGAAATCCATTCTAGCATTAATGATAGAGGACGAGAGCATTTTTATAGCACTTTTCCCATTTGGGGCATAGATATTAGAAATGATCCAAGATGATCCATCTGATAGACTAGTAAACCTAGTGGCAATGTGATTAGGAGAGGTAAAGACAACCTTACCCAAGAGCCTTTGAGGATTCCACAAAGTGGCAATACCATCAGAAGCCCCATCAACATCAACACAATGAGTTCTGCATCCCCGAAAACAACTAACTTGATGTTTTCCACTCTACAACCAGACATTTTGGTTTCTTGAACAAGAAAAATATCCGACTTATGATCTCTAACCAGGTTGGATAGAAGATCATGTTTGCAAGGATGATTCAAACCCCTAATATTCCATGAAATGAATTTCATTTGACTGGATGGGGGGAACCAATCCCCATGTCCTGTAGTGTTCTCTGGACTCCATCAGCAATGGAAGCCCGACTGTGGTGATCTCTGCTAATCTCATTGGGAGGCCTCCCCACTACCCTCAAATCATATCCACAATCCGCCTTTTGTCTATTTCTATTCTCAACACCACTAGAAAACAGTGTTAATAAATGACCATTTGGGGAGTTTCTTTTTCTATGCTTAGTTTTTACCTCAATAAACGGATTTGGATTATCATCATCCTTGGTCACATCATCAGTAATGTTTGAATCCGATAAATTCCCAACTTCAAAAACAAGGTGGATGGAAGGATCCACAACCCTATGATCCTCCATCACAAACTTATTCCCATTAGAAATCTCCTCAGGCTTTGAACTTCCCCCTGCATCCCCCCCCTCATTCAAGGGATCCAGGATTGAATGATTTGGATTAGGACCATCCCTAACACATGGGATATTATTCATTCCATCCATACATGGAGAGGGATCCAAGGACATGGGCACCACCAAATCCACCCTCTTTGTCTCATTTTTCTTCTTCCAAGTCCTCTTAGGCATAGGCTTAGAAGAGCATTCCCTGGCCTAATGACCAACTTTTTTACAATGGAAACAAGCAAAGGGAATAGATTCATACTCAACTTTCCGAACCCATCTGCCCATCTTAGAGAAGAGGTCAATCTCTTTCGGAAAATTACCAAATTGTTTAACATTCACACATATTTAGGCATACACCAGACGCCTCTTCACAGAGATCATTGGGTCAACTGAAAGGAGCTCACCAAAGCAGGCAGCAATCCCAACAAAGATTTCTTCGCCCCAGAACTCCATAGGAAAACTTGGTAGCCACACCCAAATAGGGGCCTCATTACATTCCCATTCCTTTGGGTTAAAGCCTGGTTCCCATTTCTTGAGAGCCAACGATGATTTGCCTAACATCCAAGGTCCACCCACTAAAACAGATCGAAGGTCCTCCTCACAAGCAAAGAAGAATGAGAAAAAACCATTAGACATGGCTACCACATCAATCTGACCCTTTCCCTTCCATTTATGGGACATCCAATCCCTGACAGCTTCAATATAATGTCGAGGGCCAATACACTTGCCAACTAGGACAAAGGCTAGATTAGCCATATTCCTTTCCACAATACAATCTGGAATAGAAATGAACCAAGAACAAGACTCCGGGTTGACTTTATGGGGAACAAGTGCAATAGCCTTGCCTTTGAGGTTTGACCCAAATAAAGTAGACCATTTTTTGTTGCAGTCCAGAGATCCTGGTTTCCTAAGATTCTCCACAGACTCTGTGGGACTCTCCCCACCACAAGGTAAAATAGTGAAGTCAGCTTTTTCTTTTGGTGGTACCGGCAAGGTGCCCCCATCCCAAAACCCATTGAGACTGCCATTAGAAGCTTCAGATTTCATTTCTCCCATGGTGGAAATCATGTGGGAACCTCAACAACCTTCATCACCTGATCTTCCCGCTCCCGCTCCTGCTCCATTCAAATTCAAACCAGTCACTCCAGTCGTTCCTGCTATTCCCGCCTCTCCAGTAGCTTAGATACTGGGACTATTTGTTGTGAAGGTATAATTGTTATTATTTTATTTCATGCATTGAATTTATCTCTATTGATGTGATAATTGAGTGTGAATAGAGTGTTTTTATTGTTACTATTCTTGGTTTTCATAATTCAATTCAATCATCGGCAAAAGAAAAGCAAGGTCCACATGAGTTTCATTAGATTTCTTGCATGAACTCTAAATGAATGTTTGGCGATTCTATCTAAGGTCTCCAATCTCAGCAATCATGGAAAAATAGGGTTCAAGAAAGAATGAGCTAGTTACTTCTATTCAAAATTTTGATTATGAAGTCAATTTTGATTCTAGAAAATAATCTAATGAACTTTTAAAATTAAAAAGAAAAATCTTTGTAATGATATAAAATTGTATTCTCTTAGAACTCTTCTACATCATAAAAAAACAAGTTTTAGTATTCAAAAAGAAGATCGTCAACCTAATTGAAAACTGAAAAATTTATTAATAAAATCACATGGGCCTGAAAATTCATAGAAATGACTCATGATTCTATATTTTAATGTTATCTTATTGATTTATTCCCTTTAATTAATGCAAGTAAGATTTGAAGAAAATTCTTTTACCAGAGTCCGATTCAAATTTGTTTTAGTCTATGATAACGTGAGCAAGAAATAGAGGACGGTCCATCCCCCTTCATCGGAAGTGATGCTGATTATGACGTTTGAATTGTTCTGAGAAAATAATAGTTATTCAAATGGATTACAACCCTGCCATTGCCGTCGTTCAAGACATTACTTACAAGGCCTGATGAAATGTTTGCATAACTTGATGAAATATATTTCTAGCTCAAATTTTCAACTTGCATATACGTGGAAGGACTGCAATTTTCTATTCTGACTTGGTATCACAAGATAGAGGAAAACGCAAACCAATCTTATTCTTGATTTGATACTTAGAGGAACTTCCAAGGAAGCTCCCTATTTTACCCAAATGCACTCAAAATGTAAATGCTGACTGCTTATGACATCACCATGACACCAATCTTCCGCAAGCAGACGTCTAATTGCAGTCACTTTTCAATAACAATGTAATATCATCTTATGTGATTTTCTTGTGACTAAATAATTTAAGTTTTTGTATTTAATTATATAATATTAGAGGATTCACATTTAATTTTGGTAGTGGGTATAAAGGATGTATTAATAGTCTTAAATTTGGTTCATCATTGTTTTTATCAATTTTATTTAGGAATAATAATAAGAAGAGGATTAGGCGTCACATTTAGATCAATGAAGAATGAGAACTTATGTTTAGCTAAGTTTGGGATGGAAGTCCAACTTTTGTATAGAATTATGTCATGTGAACACTAGAGTATTACACAAAGGGAAAAGGGTCAAAGTTATTTTGAAGAAGTGTAAGAAAGTATGAGTGTCATGCTTTCAACTCTAAGCTTCTTAAATATTATGAGTAATATTGTAAATGGATAAAACACCCATGCATAATATATCTAGGGATTAAATTAATCAATAAATAATAAATGATATCTAATTTAAAATTTTGAATAAATGATTTGTTAAGAAAATCAATAAAATATACATTGAAATAAATATTAAAATTGATAAATAAGGAGTAGATGCTTAGCTTTATGTATGACAAGGAAAATAGGAGTATATGCATTGTGATTCATAACACTAAAAAACTTTGACATATAAGAAAATGAACTATTATGTGACTAGGTTTAATTCTACACTTGTGGCATAGAATCTAGTATGCAACCCTAAGATTAAAATTGTAGGTTTGAACTTGGACGTATCTCTTCTTATGAATGTACTTATTGATGTAATGATTTACATGCTAATTATAAGAATTCTTCAATAATAATGTGACATGTTCTTATGTGATCTCATATGATCTCATGTGATATATTATTTTAGCACTACATTTTATGCTCACTTTGGGAGTGAACAAATAGCTAGTACATGAATGCAAATGAAAAACAAGTGTAAAAAGGATATAGATATGATGATTCTACCTGGGATTCACCTCTAAAGTAAAGAGTACATTTTTCCTTACACCAATGGTATATTTGTAAGGGAAAATGTACTCTTTACATCAAATTGTAATGGTGAAATGACATTGATAACTACATTATAACTTTGTGTGGTACGAATCTCATGAGCTAAAATTTTTGGCATAGATAGAGGGGAATCATGTTTTCCTCAAATAGAAACTTGGTTCCTATGAAACTTTAATAAATATCAACAATATGAATATCAAGTGAAGAGTATGAGTAAGAATCAAACATTGATACATGAAAAGGCATATACATACATAATCTGTCCTAACGCATTCTATCAATAATCTGATATATAAAGATACATCACTAGTACCATCTAAGTGATAATGTGATAACTCCACCAAGATTCATAATATAATCATTTAATGTAGCAAGATGTCATAAATTATTAGTAATATCCTACATAAAATACTAATGAAATATAATCATAATACATTGCTATCATCATCTAATATATCACAAGGTAAATAATCATCATTAATATCTACCAAATTGATATTAGAAAACATAAAAGAATTATCATTCCAAACCACAACATCATTATATATATATGAAAAAGTAACTCACATATCAAATCATTATCCCTAGACTCCTCATAAGATGCACTCTAAAAGGAATGAGTTTATAGGTATTGAATTAGAGCTATCATAGTACTTTACAATAAAAGCATGATTAGGACTCAACAACATTATATAAAAGAAAGTAAAACATTGAAGGGCATGCATGTAACGGCTATGTCGTGGTGTAAGCACCTAAATAGTATCAAGTTCAATTCTTCAATAAAAAATCATCATAAAAAAATTAGCTAAAAGATATATTGAAATAGAATTAATGAACATTTTTTATCATTACAACTGAAAAAATAGATTTGTGTTCAAGCTTATTACAACTGAATTGTATGGCCTCTAAACTTTAAATGTTCTACAGTCCTGACGGAAAAACTAACTGTGATTCGGAGCCGAAATCATAAAAAACAGGGCTGAAATCATCGGCCTCTATAAACTTTAAATGTTCTACTTATGTCATGACTGCTTGATGTTAAACCAGTCAATTTACTACTTCTGCCGGCCTTCTCGATCAAATTAGAAGCTTCCAAATCTAAAGAAAATTCCCCTTTTTACTCCAAAAGTAAATATTAAAGCTAGCTAGTGGTTGTGAACCATTAAAATTTACCTGTTCTCTTCTCACCTATAAACTGTAGCCGTCATATAATTTAAATCTTGGTCATCGATGGCTCTTCATTACTTTTGACTTTTGTTTAATTCCCGTGTTATCTCATTATTTTCCACTGTGTGAAAGCAAAATTAGTTGAGGGGAATCCATTGAAACAGGTTGTAGACACTTAAAATAATTATTTTAATTATTTTTTTAATTCCTCACATAATTAATTAATTAATTATGTTAATTAAAATTCTTCTCAATATTAATTAAATATAATTAATATTGTCACTATAGCATATGATTGATTTATTTAATAAATCAATCTCTTTCTTTATTCTTCTAAAAAATCAAATCCTCACAAATCTTCCTCTTAACTAATTAATTTCAATTAATTAGTTAACCTACACGATTCCTACAAATCATCTTCTTAATTCATCATTAACCTAATAAATTCTTCTAGAAACTCCCTAAACTCACTTAACATTATTCTTTTAGTCAAATTCTCCTACAAATATAAATCCCACCTAACATTTCCTCTATTTCCCCTCCTAATGAGTCGTTAATGGCTAATCATCATGATTAGCCACAAAGTCAACTCTTTGTCCTTTCATCCAACCACTAGCTTTAAATGCTCTTTTTCTAGATGAATGTAAGATTTTCGAAATCTTACATTCCTCTAGGCATTTCCCTCTCCCAAGGAATTTTTAATTCCTTTTTATTCTTTTAATCCCCATAATATCCATTTTTGGAAAATTTTTAATTCCTCCAATGCATCTTGTAGAGTGTGGAGATACGAAATGCCTTTAAGGCATATTTCTTGGTCTCCACACCCTCTCTTGGACCTTGTGTGACCTCACAAGTAAATCTTAGCCCTTCATCTCAAATTCATCCTAGCCATCCGTTTTCCTCTCCTCTTCCTATAAAATAGGGTTCCATCCCTTCATTCAAATCATCTTGAAATTTAGTAAGCTTATGCTGCCCTTTTAAGCCCAGGAAATTATCTTGGCAACTTGATCATCTCATCCTTATCATTTGTGCACAATATTGGAGAGCCATCCACATCCAGCAATCAAAGGAGCACATCAAGTGGAGCATTATCAAGGGGCGCCTTCACTTCATCAAGCTCAATCCGAAGGAGAAGGTAAAATAGCAAGGTGAAATGGTCTTTTTATGATATTTTAGCATTCTGCATGTTTATTTCGTTATGTTTTGATCAGTTTGCCTTTCAAATCTATTTTTCCCTCTTCACAGGTATTCGATGAATGTGAGGAGGGGCAGAGTTTTTCTTACATTAATTTATTTGTTACAAATATATGTATTTAAGTAGTTGTTAGCCATTTTTTGTTTATAAGAAAATTATTTTAGTGTGCGATTACATGACATCATACCGGGCGACAAAAAATGTTCACTCGAAAATATATTTTTCTTTAGTGGCTGTTTCAATCTCTTTTAGGACGAGGAATTATTGTACAAGTTATTAGTAACAGCTCGACAAGTTTTTTAGGGTTAAGATTTTACTATGAAGACGATAGCTAACTAGATTCCCTCCTTTCTTATAATGCTTTACATAAAATTCTCTTCGTCGTTTTGTCGTGGATGAAAATGTGGCATTACCCGTCAATTTTTGGATGATCTGTCTTTCACATATATTCCATGACTAACGCGAAAACTATTTTAAAAGGCAGTAGACAATAAGAGTCGTATACGCTGATCACAACTAATTACAGTAATAATTTTGACTTTTACAGCACTCCTCAGGAAATACTTTAGAA